>NC_057809.1:224233485-224356028 GCF_018294505.1 Triticum aestivum | reverse complement strand
CATCCCATCGATCGGCTTCAGTTAGCAGCAGTAGCCAAGGAATCGCTCGATCGGGTTCAGTTAACAGCCATCGATCGATCGCTCGGGTTCAGTAACGTGTAGCCTGCAGTGCAATCGCTCGGGTTCAGTTAGAGCCCAATGCCTCGCTCGGGTTCAGTTAGAGCCAACGCCTTGCACACATGCATGTACATGTACGAGAGAAACGCACATCGCTCAGCCCCCGACCTCCCACCGTAACCGGGAACTCACCGAAATTTTCCTCCCACTCGCTTCTACCATGGTTTTTTCCGTCATGGACGACCCAAAGAATGTCATGCAGTTGCGTCTCTGGCCCGCCCAGGACGAAAAGCCCATTTTCTGTCATGATTTTTTGTCATAGAAGTAGGAGCCCACCACATCTATGATGATACCGGGTTTTGTCACAATTATCGTCATAGAAGTGTCATATGTATGACGGAAAAAAAATTCTTTCGGCCCAAAATGGCACGGATGTGTCTTTTTTTTGTAGTGTTGCGTTGAAGCTTGTGATTCCCGTAGCATGCACGTATGGTGAACCGTTATGTGATGAAGTCGGAGCATGATTTATTTATTGACTGTCTTCCTTATGAGTGGCGGTCGGGGATGAGCGATGGTCTTTTCCTACCAATCTATCCCCCTAGGAGCATGCACATAATACTTTGCTTTGATAACTTGTAGATTTTTGCAATAAGTATATGAGTTCTTTATGACTAATGTTGAGTCCATGGATTCTACACACTTTTCTCACCCTTCCACCTTTGCTAGCCTCTCTAATATCGCGTACCTTTTGCCGGTATCATACACCCACCATATACCTTCCTCAAAACAGCTACCATACCTACCTATTATGGTAATTCCATAGCCATTCCGAGATATATTGCCATGCAACTTTCCACCGTTCCGTTTATTATGACACACTCCATCATTGTCATATTTCTTAGCATGATCATGTAGTCGACATCGTATTTGCGGCAAAGCCACCATTCACAATTCTTTCATACATGTCACTCATGAGTCATTGCATATCCTGGTACACCACCGGAGGCATTCATACATAGTCATATTTTGTTCTAAGTATCGAGTTGTAATTGTTGAGTTGTAAGAAAATAGAAGTGTGATGATCATCATTATTAGAGCATTGTCCCAGCGAGGAAAGGATGATGGAGACTATGATTCGCCCACAAGTCGGGATGAGACTCCGGACGAAAAATAAAAAAAAGGAAAGAGAAAAGAGGCCATAAAAAAGGCCCAAATAAAAAAATGAGAGAAAAAGAGAGAAGGGACAATGCTACTATCCTTTTACCACACTTGTGCTTCAAAGTAGCACCATGATCTTCATAGTAGAGAGTCTCTCGTGTTATCACTTTCATATACTAGTGGGAATTTTTCATTATAGAACTTGGCTTGTATATTCCAATGATGGGCTTCCTCAAAATGCCCTAGGTCTTCATGAGCAAGCAAGTTGGATGCACACCCAATTAGTTTCTTTTTGAGCTTTCATATACTTATAGCTCTAGTGCATCCGTTGCATGACAATCCCTACTCACTCACATTGATATCTATTGATGGGCATCTCCATAGCCCGTTGATACGCCTAGTTGATGTGAGACTATCTTCTCCCTTTTTGTCTTCTCCCCAACCACCATTCTATTCCACCTATAGTGCTATGTCCATGGCTCATGCTCATGTATTGTGTGAAAATTGAAAAAGTTTTGAGAATGTCAAAAGTATGAAACAATTGCTTGGCTTATCATCGGGGTTGTGCATGATTTAATATTTTGTGTGGTGAAGATGGAGCATAGCCAGACTATATGATTTTGTAGGGATAACTTTCTTTAGCCATGTTATTTTGAGAAGACATAATTGCTTTGTTAGTATGCTTGAAGTATTATTATTTTTATGTCAATATGAACTTTTGTCTTGAATCTTTCGGATCTGAATATTCATACCACAATTAAGAGGAATTACATTAAAATGATGCCAAGTAGCACTCCGCATCAAAAAAATCTGTTTTTATTATTTACCTACTCGAGGACGAGCAGGAATTAATCTTGGGGATGCTTGATATGTCTCCAACGTATCTATAATTTTTGATTGCTCCATGCTATATTATCTACTGTTTTGGACATTATTGGGCTTTACTATCCACTTTTATATTATTTTTGGGACTAACCTATTAACCGGAGGCCCAGCCCAGAATTGCTGTTTTTTGCCTGTTTTAGGGTTTCAAAGAAAAGGAATATCAAATAGAGTCCAAACAGAATGAAACCTTTGGGAACGTGATTTTCTCAACGAACAAGACCCGGGAGACTTGGACCCTACGTCAAGAAAGAAAAGAGGAGGCCACGAGGTAGGGGCGCGCCTACCCCCCAGGCGCGCCCTCCACCCTCGTGGGCCCCCTGTTGCTCCACCGACGTACTCCTTCCTCCTATATATACCTACGTACCCCCAAATGATCAGATATGGAGCCAAAACCCTAATTCCACCGCCGTAACTTTCTGTATCCACGAGTTCCCATCTTGGGGCCTATTCTGGAGCTCCGCCGGAGGGGGCATCGATCACGGAGGGCTTCTACATCAACACCATAGCCTTTCCTATGAAGTGTGAGTAGTTTACCTCAGGCCTGGGGGTCCATAGTTAGTAGCTAGATGGCTTATTCTCTCTTTTTGGATCTCAATACAATGTTATCCCCCTCTCTTGTGGAGAACTATTCGATATAATCTTCTTTTTGCGGTGTGTTTGTTGAGATCGATGAATTGTGGGTTTATGATCAAGTCTATCTATGAATAATATTTGAATCTTCTCTGAATTCTTTTATGTATGATTGGTTATCTTTGCAAGTCTCTTCGAATTATCAGTTTGGTTTGGCCTACTAGATTGATCTTTCTTGCAATGGGAGAAGTGCTTAGCTTTGGGTTCAATCTTGCGGTGTCCTTTCCCAGTGACAGTAGGGGCAACAAGGCACGTATTGTATTGTTGCCATCGAGGATAACAAGATGGGGTTTTCTTCATATTGCATGAGTCTATCCCTCTACATCATGTCATCTTGCTTAAGGCGTTACTCTGTTTTTAACTTAATACTCTAGATGCATGCTGGATATCGGTCGATGAGTGGAGTAATAGTAGTAGATGCAGGCAGGAGTCGGTCTACTTGTCTCGGACGTGATGCCTATATACATGATCATACCTAGATATTCTCATAACTATGCTCAATTCTGTCAATTGCTCAATAGTAATTTGTTCACCCACCGTAGAATACTTATGCTCTCGAGAGAAGCCACTAGTGAAACCTATGGCCCCCGGGTCTATCCTTATCATATTGATCTCCTACTACTTAGTTATTTCCTTTGCTATTTCCTTTGCCTTTATTTTAATTTGCATCTTTATCATAAAAATACCAAAAATATTATCTTTATCATATCTATTAGATCTCACTCTCGCAAGTGGCCTTATAGGGATTGACAACCCCTATTTGCGTTGGTTGCGAGGATTTATTTGTTTTGTGCAGGTACGAGGGACTCGCGCGTAGCCTCCTACTGGATTGATACCTTGGTTCTCAAAAACTGAGGGAAATACTTACGCTACTTTGCTGCATCATCCCTTCCTCTTTGGGGAAAACCAACGCAGTGCCCAAGAGGTAGCAGCCACCGTTGGGGAACGCGGTAATTTCAAAAAAAATCCTACGCACACGCAAGATCTATCATGGTGATGCATAGCAACGAGAGGGGAAGAGTGTTGTCCACATACCCTCATAGACCGTAAGAGGAAGCGTTATGACAACGCGGTTGATGTAGTCGTACGTCTTCACAATCCGACCGATCCTAGTACCGAAAGTACGACACCTCCGCGATCTGCACACATTCGGGTCGATGACGTCCCACGAACTCTCGATCCAGCTGAGTGTCGAGGGAGAACTTCATCAGCATGATGGCATGATGATGGATGATGAAGCTACCGGCACAGGGCTTCGCCTAAGCACTACGACGATATGACCGAGGTGGATTATGGTGGAGGGGGGCACCGCACACGGCTAAGAGATCAATGATCAACTTGTGTGTCCTAGGGTGCCCCCTGCCCCCGTATATAAAGGAGCAAGGGGGGAGGCCGGCCGGCCCTTGGGGCACGCCAAGGAGGGGTGGAGTCCTCCTAGTAGGAGTAGGACTCCCCCTTTCCTAGTCCAACTAGGAGGAGGAAGGGGGAAGGAAGGAGAGGGAGAGAGGGACGGAAAGAGGGGGCGTTGCCCCCCTCCTTGTCCAATTCGGACTCCTCAAGGGGGGGCGTGCAACCAGCCCTAAGGCCCCCTCCTCTCTCTCACACAAGGCCCATGTTGGCCCATTAGATCCCTTGGGGGTTCCGATAACCCCCAGCACTCCTTAATTATCCAGTGACCCCTGGACTCATCCGGTGTCCAAATATACTCATCCAATATAACAATCTTTATGTCTCGACCATTTCAAGACTCCTCGTCATGTCCGTGATCACATCCGGGACTCCGAACTATCTTCGGTACATCAAAACACATAAACTCATATTACCGATCATCAACGAACGTTAAGCGTGCGGACCCTACGAGTTCGAGAACTATGTAGACATGACCGAGACACGTCTTCGGTCAATAACCAATAGCGGAACCTAGATGTTCATATTGGCTCCCACATATTCTAGAAGATCTTTATCGGTCAAACCGCATAACGATATACGTTGTTCCCTTTGTCATCGGTATGTTACTTGCCTGAGATTCGATCGTCGGTATCTCAATACCTAGTTCAATATCAATACCAGCAAGTCTCTTTACTCGTTCCATAATGCATCATCCCGCAACTAACTCATTAGTCACATTGCTTGCAAGGCTTATAGTGATGTGCATTACCGAGAAGGCCCAGAGATACCTCTTTGATACTCAAAGTGACAAATCCTAATCTCAATCTATGCCAAATCAACAAACACCATCAGAGACACAGGAGAGCATCTTTATAGTCACCCAGTTACATTGTGACATTTGATAGCACACTAAGTGTTTCTCCGGTATTCGGGAGTTGCATGATCTCATAGTCATAGGAACATGTATAAGTTATGGAGAAAGCAATAGAAACAAACTAAACGATCATCGTGCTAAGCTAATGGATGGGTCAAGTCAATCACATCATTCTCTAATGATGTGATCTCGTTAATCAAATGACAACTCATGTCTATAGTTAGGAAACATAACCATCATTGATTCAACGAGCTAGTCAAGTAGAGGCATACTAGTGACATTCTATTTGTCTATGTATTCACACATGTATTAAGTTTCCGCTTAATACAATTCTAGCATGAATAATAAACATTTATCATGATATAAGGAAATATAAATAACAACTTTATTATTGCCTCTAGGGCATATTTCCTTCAGTAACTATGTCTATATACATTCGTATGTAGTCTATATTGAAATCTCTAGAAAGACTAGTATTTAGGAACGCAGGGAGTAGTTGTTAGTGCAAAGCTAGCTACATCCTTCATGAAAAAGAAATTGATCCAGCTGCTTAGGCAGTAGCGTCTGCCTGTGCAAAGCCGGTTTGATGCCAGCATTTGGCATTGCCAATACTTGGCAAGCCAACTATTGTGTAGCGACCAGACCTCAAACGGTCCAATCTCTGTGCTCCGGTGTCATCCCTGGATCAGTAATGCTGACACCACACAGTACTTGAAGGATTTATAATAGAGTAGCAATCACACACTTATTATATCGAGTGTCTCGAAAGAGAACTTATTACAATAAATATGGCTTAAGGCCATCTAATAACGATAACAGCGAAAGGCTTGGAAGCTAAGTGAGTCCATCAACTCCAACGGCATCACTGAGTATAGAACCACGACCTAAAGGCACCTTAATCGTTGTCTGAAAAGTCTGCAACATGAACGTTGCAGCCCGAAACGGGTCAACACATGGAATATGCTGGAAATGTAACACATAGAGAGCAATAATGGAATAAGGCTATACTACATGCATATTTGGCTGGTGGAAAGCTCTATGGTTATAGTTTTGCGTAAAGCCAAATTTTACCTACTGCAAAGGAATACATTTTAATTACTATCATGGTGGTTGTTAAACATTGAGAGTGTAGACACGCTCTCAATCCCAATTAAACATCATCATTAAAAGCCCAACAAATTAATTTAGAGTAACATGATGAGATTCAGATGATAATCCAAGTACTCGATACTCAAATTTTCCATAACCGGGGACACGGCTAACCATGATTAGTTTATACACTCTGCAGAGGTTTGCGCACTTTTCCCCACAAGACTCGATCTCCTCCGTTGGGATTCTCGCACTACCTGGTGTTTGAGAAACGGATGACCGAGACATAGTCTTTCAGAAGCGCTAGCACCTTACGATCAGGTAGACCGTTACACCTACTTTCCCCTACATCTGCTAGTCTACCAATGTAAGAGTTCGCACAACTTAGTCAACTATGCTAGAGCCCATAGTAGCTTGTGGCTGCACACAGAAGTTTCTGGTATGAATAATCTCATGATCCCTTTGAGCCTGGGTGGCAGTCCAAAAGAAAAACAGGCAATCACTGGAATACCCAGGTGCCTCAGTCCACCCAGATGTGTGTTTAAGTTGCCACCTTAGATAAACCATTGATTTAACAAACTCACATATGTCATGGATTTCACTCACCCAATCCACGTCTACTAGCATAGCATGGCATAATGAGAAAACGTAGAAGTAACTCCCAAAGGTTTGATAATAAACAGGTAATAGGTACTACCTCATCTACTTCCCAAACCTACATTTTAATTAGATCCTAATCATGCAATGTGTGAGGGTTGATCTAATGCAATAAAAACTGGGTAGTAGGAGGTATGATCAAAGTGTTACTTGCCTTGCTGATTGTCGGTGTCAAAATCGGCGGATCTCGGGTAGGGGGAACCGAACTGTGCTCCTAAGGTGGATGGTAATAGGAGGCAGGGGACACAATGTTTTACCCAGGTTCGGGCCCTCTTGATGGAGGTAAAACCCTATGTCCTGCTTGATTAATATTGATGATATGGGTAATACGAGAGTAGATCTACCACGAGATCAGAGAGGCTAAACCCTAGAAGCTAGCCTATGGTATGATTGTCTGTTGTCCTACGGACTAAAACCCTTCGGTTTATATACACACCGGAGAGGTTAGGGTTACACAAGGTCAGTTACAAAGGAGGAGATATACATATCCGTATTGCCTAGCTTGCCTTCCACGCCAAGTAGAGTCCCATCCGGACACGGGACGAAGTCTTCAATCTTGTATCTTCATAGTCCAACAGTCTGGCCAAAGGATATAGTCCGGCTGTTCGGAGACCCCCTAATCCAGGACTTCCTCACTGATGATCCGAGAAACCTAGCGATTCGAAGTAGCAAGCGGCGCACTCCGGGTACTCTATCGCAAACAAACAAGCATACAATAAGTACTCAACTACTGCATAGGTAAAACCCAAATAAGAGATCTAACCAGAAAGTTCGACTTAAGAACTCCGGTTGGCAAAAAGAATCAAATTGAACGAAGCAATGAAAAACAAATGACAAAAGAAACAGGCTTCGTTAACTATTCTGGATCTAGGTCAAATTTTACGGAGGCAAAAACTTGTTTGAGTTGGTTAAACGGAAAGAGGGTTTTGAGACGAAACTCCAGGCGCTTGAATCGCCTGATTCCGATAAACGAGTGAAAAGTTATACTAGAACGAAAATCAGATCAGAAATCGCGATCAGAAAAATCGCGGATTTAATCCAAGAAAAAGAAAAACGACAAACAGATTAACGAACGAACGTTCGTTATCTGGATCTAAACGATGAACGCGTTTGTTAAAACGAACGAACGAGCAAACACTCGCTAAATAAACTAAACCGAACAAAAATTGATCTATCTAAAAAAACGAATCTAAAAAAATCAACGAAAAACCGACGGAAAAACTGAACGGTATTCATGAAAAAAAACGGCGGCGGCGGCCAACCTCGTCGGCGGCGAACTCCGGCGGCAGCATGCAGTGGCGGCGGTGGCGCTTAGGGTTTGGGGCGGCTCGGCGCGGCTCTGGGCTGCCTCGGCCCGGGGTCGCGGTATAAAAAGCCCCCCCCCCCCCCCGAGGAGTCCGGGCCGGATACGGCCCGTAGGTCGGTTCGGGCGTTTTTAAAAAAAAATTACGCTCGGAAAAAAAACAAAAGGAATACTAAACGGACTCCAAAAATCCCGAAATAAATTTTCCCCGGCTCCTAAAATCAAGCCGCACAGGATGAACATTTATTTGGGGCCTAAATGCAATTTTCAAAAACGCGCATTTTTCCTAAATTCAAATAAAATAGCAAATAAAACCGAAATAAAATCTTATTCGATTTTTTTATTAAATCCTCAATATTTCTTTATTTTGGGAAAGTCATTTTATTCCCTCTGTCATATTTTATAATAGAAATAATTGAAGATAAAATAAATAAAATCAAATGATCCTATTTTCAAAATTTGAGAAAACCCAAATATGAAAATAACGAAATCCCCAACTCTCTCCGAGGGTCCTTGAGTTGCGTGAAATTTCTAGGATCAACCAAAATGCAATAAAATATGATATGCAATGATGAGCTGTTGTATAACATTCCAAATTGAAAATTTGGGATGTTACAAACCTACCCCCCTTAAGATGAATCTCGCCCTCGAGATTCGGGTTGGCAAGAAAATAGGTGAGGGTGGTCCTTCAACAGATCTTCCTCTCCTTCCCAGGTGGCTTCATCCTCCGTGTGGTGGCTCCACTGAACTTTACAAAACTTGATAACCTTGTTGCGGGTGACTCAGCTGGCATACTCAAGAATCTTGACTGGTTTCTCCTCATAGGTCATATCACTGTCCAACTGATTTGCTTCCAGCGGTACTGTGTCTCTCAGCGGTATATCAGCCATCTCTGCGTGGCACTTCTTCAACTGGGAAACGTGGAACATGTCATGAACTCCTAACAATCCTTCGGACAATTCCAACTTGTAGGTTACTTCTCCCATACGCTCCAAAACTTTGTATGGTCCTACAAAACGTGGTGCTAACTTTCCCTTCACTCCAAAACGCTTAACTCCTCAAAGTGGAGATACTCAAAGATAAACTCGGTCTCCAACTTTGTAAACTGACTCCTTGCATTTAGAATCTGCATTGCTCTTCTGCCTGGACTGGGCTACCTTGAGCCTATCGCGAATCAGTTTTACTTTCTGTTCAGACTCCTTAATCAGATCCGGTCCAAACAACTGGCGGTCTCCAACTTCATCCCACGACAATGGGGTCCTGCACCTCCTTTCATACAAGGCTTCGAAAGGGACCATCTTCAAACCAGATTGGTAACTTTTGTTATAAGAGAACTCTACGTATGGCAAATTCTCGTCCCAACCAGATCCATAATCCAGCGCACAAGCTCTCAGCATATCCTCCAAAATCTGATTGACTCTCTCAGTCTGTCCATCTGTTTGCGGATGGAAAGCTGTACTAAACTCTAGCCTGGTACCCAAAGTTTCATGCAACTGATTCTAGAACTTTGAGGTAAATTGGGTTCCTCTATCTGATACAATACTCCTTGGAACTCCGTGCAGACATACGATCCTGGTCATGTATATCTTTGCCAACTTGGCACTAGTATAGGTAGTTTTCACTGGGATGAAATGAGCTACCTTTGTCAAATGATCGACTACATCCCATATCGAGTCATAGCCTAAATGTGTTCTGGGCAATCCTGTAAGAAAATCCATGCCTAGCTTATCCCACTTCCATTCGGGTATTGGCAATGGCTGTAGCAATCCCACTGGCTTCTGATGCTCTGCTTTTACTCTCTGACATACATCACAAACTGCTACATACTCCGCAATATCCTTCTTCATTCCGGTCCACCAGAAGGTATCCTTCAAATCCAAATACATCTTGGTATTTCCTGGGTGAATCGAATATGGTGAATCATGGGCCTCTTGCAGAATTAACTTCCTGATCTCCGAATCATTAGGCACATAAACACGGTCTTCAAACCATAAGTTATCATTCTCATCCTCACGAAATCCTTTAGCTTTTCCTTTGCTCATTTTCTCCTTAATAGAGGTGATCTGTTTGTCAGTCTTTTGAGCTTCTCTGATCTTATCCATCAAAGTAGACTGAATCTCCAATGCTGCTACATAGCTCTCGGAACTATCTCCAAACATAGCTCACGAAGATTCTCGGCTAACTCCCTTGGTAAATCTCCCGTCATTAAGGTGTTGACATGGCTTTTATGGCTCAACGCGTCAGCTACTACGTTAGCCTTTCCGGGATGGTAATGCAATCTCATATCATAATCCTTGATGAGCTCCAACCATCTCCTTTGCCTGAGATTCAACTCCTTCTGCGTGAAAATATACTTCAAACTCTTGTGATCCGTGTACACCTCACAATGGTTTCCAATGAGTAAGTGTCTCCAGGTTTTCAATGCATGCACTACGGCGGCTAATTCCAAATCATGCGTGGCATAATTTAACTCATGAGGCTTAAGCTGTCGTGAGGCATATGAAACAACTCTTCCTTCCTGCATAAGCACTGCTCCAAGTCCTCGGCGTGAAGCGTCGCAATACACCTCATAATCCTTGGTCTAATCCGGCAAAATCAACACTGGTGATGTAACCAAACGTTTCTTCAACTCCTGGAGACTGGCCTCACATTCGTCGGTCCATATGAACTTGGTATCCTTCTTCAACAACTCCGTCATAGACTTTGCAATCTTTGAGAAATTTTCAATAAATCTCCGGTAGTATCCTACAAGTCCAAGAAAACTCCGGATCTCTCCAACGGTTGATGGGGCTTCCCAATTTGTTATGGTGTCAACCTTAGTGGGATCTATTGCTATACCTTCTCCGGATATAACGTGTCCGAGAAATCCAACTTCCTTCAACCAAAACTCACATTTGCTAAACTTGGCATATAACTGATGTTCTCTGAGCTTACCAAGTACCAAACGCAAATGCTCCTTATGCTCCTCTTCATTCTTCGAGTAAACCAGGATATCATCGATGAACACTATGACGAACTTATCCAAAAACTCCATAAACACCTTGTTCACCATGTTCATAAAATATGCAGGTGCGTTAGTCAGACCAAATGACATAACTGTATACTCGTACAACCCATACCTGGTGGTAAAAGCCGTCTTAGGTATATCCTATTCTCGAATCTTCAACTGATGGTATCCTGATCGCAGATCGATCTTGGAAAATACCTTAGCTCCTTGCAATCGATCAAACAGATCATTGATCATCGGTAGTGGGTACTTGTTCTTGATGGTTACTTCATTCAATCCTCGATAATCAACAACCATCCTTAACGATCCATCCTTCTTCTCCACTAGAAGTACTGGCGATCCCCAAGGCGAAGAACTTGGGCGAATATAACCTTTATCTAGTAACTCCTTAATCTGCTTCTTAATCTCTTCCAAATCCTTTGCGGGCATCATGTATGGTCTCTTAGTATTGGCCCTGTGCCTGGCAAAAGCTCAATCAAAAACTCAATATCTCTATCCGGCGGCATGCCTGGCAACTCTTCTGGAAACACATCAGGGAAATCCTTCACTACTGGTACTTCCTCATGCACAACTCCTGTTAACGAATTTACTTGAGTCCTCTTCGGCACATGCCGGGATACATACTTGATCCTTCTTCCTTCTGGGGTGGTAAGCAAAATTGACTTACTGGCACAATTGATGTTTCCTCCATACATCGATAGCCAATCCATACCAGAATTACATCCAAACCTTGTGATTCCAAAATGATCAAATCCGAGGGAAACACATGCCTACCTATACTCAATGGCACTTGAAAACATCCCTTACTAGCCATATACTCCGCTCCTGGTGAGCTTACTAGCATAGGTGTTCTAAGAACTTTGGTGGGCAGGTTATACTTATCCATAAATTCCCTTGATATGTATGAATGCGATGCACCAGTGTCAAAAAGAATGA
Source organism: Triticum aestivum (assembly GCF_018294505.1). Lineage (NCBI taxonomy): Eukaryota > Viridiplantae > Streptophyta > Magnoliopsida > Poales > Poaceae > Triticum > Triticum aestivum. The sequence goes on along the minus strand of NC_057809.1, from coordinate 224,344,043 downwards.
GTGCAGTAAATGACTTAACCAAAAACTTACTGATTACTACATCGGGCTGCTCTTCAACCTCCTCCACATTAACGTGGTTCATCTGTCCCCTGTTGAAAGGGTTAGGCTTCTTCCCCGAGCTTCCATTGCCATTTCCATTCTGGGCTTCAGGACATTCATTGGCATAATGTCCGGTCTTCTGGCACTTGAAGCAAGTGACTTGGCTCAGGTCTCTCTTGGCTGGGGTTGATGGGTTGGTGCGGTTCTGGCCGTTGCTTCCTCCATTCCCATTACCATTTTTGGTGCCATTATGATTGTGCGAGCTACCTCCTCCATGGGTATGCTCAAAATGTCCTCCCGGTCTAGGGGTAAAACGTGGCTTCTGCTGAGCTCCAGAATTGTACTTCCCTTGTCCATACTTCCTCTTGCGATTCTCAATCTGCTGTTGCTTCCCTTCAATCATAAGAGCATGATCTACCAACTCCTGGTAGTTGTTGAAGGTTGCTACCATCAACTGCATGCTCAACTCATCATTCAGACCTTCCAGAAACTTCTCCTGCTTAGCTGCATTCGTAGCAGCGTCTTCTGGGGCATAACGTGCTAGCTTTCTAAAGTCCTCCACATACTGGCCAACTATCCGTCCTCCTTGGCGCAAGCTGCGAAACTCTCACTTCTTCATGGCCATAGCTCCTGCTGAAACATGGGCAGTACGGAAAGCCTGCTGGAACTGGTCCCATGTGACAGTGTTGATAGGGAAAGTGGCGGTGAAATTCTCCCACCATGATGCTGCGGGTCCGTCAAGCTGATGTGCGGCAAACTTCACCTTTTCCGCATTTGTGCATCCTGCCGTGGTCAACTCCCTAGACGTCTTGCAGAGTCAATCATCTTCTACTATCGTCTCGGTGCTACTGGAAAACACCGGCGGATTCAGCCTAAGAAAACGGGCTAAGTGATCAACAGGTAGTGGTGGTGGGTTGTTGTTGTTGTTCCCCTGATTCTGATTCTGGACTAGCAACTGCGTCAATGTGTTCTGCTGCTGGATCAACTGGGTGAGCTCCGGCGGGAAGGTAAATCCGGGGTCACATCTCGGAGGCATCTGAGGGTTTAGAAAAGATGAGATTAAGAACAGAGAGGGGTCTAGAGAGAAAACACTACCCATATGCACATGAGGCAAAAACAAACAATTCACTTCATTCAATCAAACAAGGGCATACAATCGATCTAACTATCGCAAATGTGCTCGGACTACTATATTTACATGGTGGACTACTACTACTGATGGGGTGGTCTACTAGAAATATTCTTCGGTTGCAGACTCCATGATATCTGCTCCAGCTTCATCAACATAGTCATCATCGCTATCATATGGATCCGAGTCGGCGTCGTCGATGATGATGTAGTCTTCCGAGCGAATCTCCTTGGGTTCTTCGTCTTCTTCTACTGGTGTAGGGCCTCCCATAAATATTCCAATCTTCTTGATCAGATCGTCATTCTTCTCCACTAATACTTTGATTTCATCTTCATAATCTTCACGTGTAGCCTTTAGTTCTTCCTCTAGTTTCTTGATTCTTGTCTTCGCCTTCTTTAGATCTATCATGTCGGCGCACATCTGGTTCTCCTGACGTCGAATGTGCTGGTTTAACTCCGGGATAAATGCTGCAATTGATCTATCCTTCTTGGTGCTGATCATATCCCATTGCTCATCTCAGGGCCCACAAATCTGGTAGATAGTATCCTTGAGATCATTGCGGTAATCTTCTCCAATGCGTCCCATGACAATGTGAGCTGTCATGCTCTTTCCTAGACTCCAGGTTGGTGCATCAAAAGAAAACTCTATGGGCTCAGTGACTGGCATGAACGTCCTTCCTGGAACTTGAACTTGAATCATCCAGCTCTCTTCTTTCGGTAAAGTGGCGTTGTAAGTCCCGGTGAAGCTTGGTACTCCTATGTTCAGATATCTAGTGACTTCCTTCAAGTGGCGTCCAAAGGGTGTATCTTCTTCCGGTTGTGTGAACTTGTTCCTTGCATCCGCCATCCTAAAAGAGTAGAAAAGATGAGGAGTCGGAATAAGAAGAGTGAGTAGTGATCTAGGGCTTTAGCTTAGTGGTCGTGTCCTACAGTCAGCGTGTCCTCTGATACCATCTTGTAGTGACCAGACCTCAAACGGTCCAATCTCTGTGCTCCGGTGTCATCCCTGGATCAGTAATGCTGACACCACACATTACTTGAAGGATTTATAACAGAATAGCAATCACACACTTATTACATCGAGTGTCTCGAAAGAGAACATATTACAATAAATATGGCTTAAGGCCATCTAATAACGATAATAGCGGAAGTCTTGGAAGATAAGTGAGTCCATCAACTCCAACGGCATCACTGAGTATAGAACCACGACCTAAAGGCACCTTAATCGTCATATGAAAAGTCTGCAACATGAACGTTGCAGCCCAAAACAGGCCAGCACATGGAATATGCTGGCAATGTAACACATAGAGAGCAATAATGGAATAAGCTATACTACATGCATATTTGGCTGGTGGAAAGCTCTAGGGTTACAGTTTTGCGTAAAGCCAATTTTTCCCTACTGCAAAGGAATACATTTTAATTAGTATCATGATGGTTGTTAAACATTGAGAGTGTAGACACACTCTCAATCCCAATTAAACATCATCATTAAAAACCCAACAAATTAATTTAGAGTAACATGATGGGATTCACATGATAATCCAAGTACTAGATACTCAAATTGTCCATAACCGGGGACACGGCTAACCATGATTAGTTTATACACTTTGTAGAGGTTTGCGCACTTTTCCCCACAAGACTCGATCTCCTCCATTGGTATTCTCGCACTACCTGGTGTTTGAGAAACGGATGACCGAGACATAGTCTTTCAGAAGCGCTAGCACCTTATGATCGGGTAGACCGTTACACCTACTTTCCCCTACATCTTCTAGTCTACCATTGTAAGAGTTCGCACAACTTAGTCAACTATGCTAGAACCCATAGTAGCTTGTGGCTGCACACGGAAGATTCTAGTATGAATAATCTCATGATCCCTTTGAGCCTGGGTGGCGGTCCAAAAGAAAAACAGGCAATCGCTGGAATACCCAGGTGCCTCAATCCACCCAGATGCTTGTTTAAGTTGCCACCTTAGATAAACCATTAATTTAACAAACTCACATCTGTCATGGATTTCACTCACCCAATCCACGTCTACTAGCATAGCATGGCATAATAAGCAAACGTAGAAGTAACTCCCAAAGATTTGATAATAAACAGGTAATAGGTACTACCTCAACTACTTCCCAAACCCACATTTTAATTAGATCCTAATCATGCAATGTGTGAGGGTTGATATAATGTAATAAAAACCGGGTAGTAGGAGGTATGATCAAAGTGTTACTTGCCTTGCTGATGATCCGCGAAATCTAGCGATTTGAAGTAGCAAGCGGCGCACTCCGGGTACTCTATCGCAAACAAACAAGCATACAATAAGTACTCTACTAATGCACATGTAAAACCCAAATAAGAGACCTAATCAGAAAGTTCAACTTAAGAACTCCGGTTGGCAAAAAGAATCAAATCGAACGAAGCAACGAAAAACAAACGACAAAAGAAATAGGCTTCGTTTACTATTATGGATCTAGGTCAAATTTTACAGAGGCAAAAACTTGTTTGAGTTGGTTAAACGGAAAGAGGGTTTCGAGACGAAACTCCAGGCGCTTGAATCGCCTGATTCCGATAAACGAGCGAAAAATTATACTAGAACGAAAATCAGATCAGAAATCACGATCAGAAAAATCGTGGATTTAATCCGAGAAAAAGAAAAACGACAAACAGATTAACGAACGAACGTTCATTATCTGGATCTAAACGATGAACGCGTTCGTTAAAACGAACGAACGAGCGAACGCTCGCTAAATAAACTAAACCGAGAAAACCGATCTATCTAAAAAACGAATCTAAAAAAATCGACGAAAAACCGACGGAAAAACTGAACGGTTTTTCTGAAGAAAAAAAAACGGTGGCGGCGGCGGCCAACCTCATCGGCGGCGAACTCCGGCGGCGGTGGCGACGGCGTGCAGTGGCGGCGGCGGCGCTTAGGTTTTGGGGCGGCTCGGCGCGGCTCTGGGCTGCCTCGGCCCGGGGTCGCGGTATAAAAAGCCACCCCCTCCCCCCCCCCCCGAGGAGTCCGGGCCGGATAGGTCCCGTAGGTCGGTTCGGGCGTTTTTAAAAAAAATTACGCTTAGAAAAAAAACAAAAGGAATACTAAAAGGACTCCAAAAATCCCGAAATAAATTTTCCCCGGCTCCTAAAATCAAGCCGCACATGATGAACATTTATTTGGGGCCTAAATGCAATTTTGAAAAATGCGCATTTTTCCTAAATTCAAATAAAATAGCAAATAAAACAGAAATAAAATCTTATTCGATTTTTTTATTAAATCCTCAATATTTCTTTATTTTGGGAAAGTCATTTTATTCCCTCTCTCATATTTTTATGATAGAAATAATTGAAGATAAAATAAATAAAATCAAATGACCCTATTTTCAAAATTTGAGAAAACCCAAATATGAAAATAACAAAATCCCCAACTCTCTCCGAGGGTCCTTGAGTTGCGTGAAATTTCTAGGATCAACCAAAATGCAATAAAATATGATATGCAATGATGAGCTATTGTATAACATTCCAAATTGAAAATTTGGGATGTTACATATTGGCAATCTAGAAGTTGTCAAAAATTGGCAACTTCTTGTGAGGTTGGCAAGTAAAGTTGGTAACCAACCAAACACTAGCCAATATTTGGCATTTGCCAAATTTTGGCATGCCAATTTTCGGCATCAAACTTGAAAGTGCTAGTATCGACTAGAGGGGGGTGAATAGGCGATTTTTATGAAAGTCTTCAAAACATGAGGTCTTTGAAGACAATCATCAAATTGAACCTATATGATATGCAGCGGAAGATAAACTACTCTAGATAGGCCATATTCAAGTAAGCAATATAGTGAAAGCACGAAGACTAAAGGCAGCTAGGTAGAGCAGATCAGAAAGGAAGATACATTACTGCAGGATGCTGCTAATGCGACACTACGATTAGAGACCCTTCGATGAAACTGTGTGCGATGCAATAATTGCAAATAGTGGTGTAAAAAACGTCAAAAAAGGTGTAAAACGTTTGCGATGACGGATGCATCAAACATGGTTCATATTTTAGTTGCGTGTGTGATGCAGGGCATACGGTTCAGTTCAATGAACTGTTTGCGATGAGGAGTAACAAAAGAAATTGGCAGCCAGATGAAGGTGTGTGCGATATATGGCATACAGTTCAATCAGATGAACTATTTGTGATTAGGCAACACAAAAGAAACATTTAGCCAGATCAAGGTGTGTGCGATATACGGCATACGGTTCACTCGGATGAACTATTTTCGATTAGGCTACACAACAGAAACGGTTCAACCAGATCAAGGTGTGTGCAATGGAGGGCATACAGTTCATTCGGATAAACTATGTGTGTTGAGCCAAGAGAATAGAAACGTTTCACATAAACAAGATGTGTGTAATACGCGACAAACATCCAATTACATAGGTGGCTAGTACACACATGACATTTCCACACACCAAAGTAAACTATTACATGAATAATTAACTAGGATAAATGATCATCTGATCATCATCTACTTCTTGTGCTAGCTCGATGTTCCTTCTATGTTAAGTTTCCATTAGTTGATGGCATTTTATGAACACCCCACAATTTCCCGCCATTTCCATACCTGTTTCCCACCACCCAGCAATACTGCACATAAACCTAGGCGGCGCGCGACGCACGGAGGCAACAAGCGCAACCTGTAGCACATCCACCTTTTCCAAGCATGACAACCCACTAAAGCGCCGCCTCTGCCATCAACCTCGTCGACGAGGAAAATGAGCAGGCACCACGGCCTGTCGAGGCCGAGGCACTCCCCGGCAATGCGATGGACGACGCTGATATGTCTCCATCGTATCTATAATTTTTTATTGTTCCATGCCAATATTATACAACTTTCATATACTTTTGGCAACTTTTTATACTATTTTTGGCACTAACATATTGATCCAGTGCACAGTGCCAGTTCCGATTTGTTGCATGTTTTTTGTTTCGCAGAAAATCCATATCAAACAGAGTCCAAACGGGATAAAAACTAACAGAATTTTTTTTGGAATATATGTGATTTTTGGGAAGAAGAATCAACGCGAGACGATGCCCGAGGGGGCACGAGGCAGGGGGGCAAGCCCCAGGGGGTCAGGCGTGCCCTGGGCCCTCATGGCCACCCCGTAAGGCGATTGGTGCCATTCTTTCGCTGCAAGAAAGCCAATATCCGGATAGAAATCATGTTAAAAGTTCATCCCAGTCGGAGTTACAGATCTCCGGGAATATAAGAAACGGTGAAAGGCCAGAATCTGAAACGCAAAAACAAAGAGAGACAGAGGGACATATCCAATCTGGAAGGGGCACTCGCCCCTCCCATGCCATGGAATCCATTGACCAGAGGGGAAACCCTTCTCCCATCTAGGGAGAAGGTCAAGGAAGAATAACAAGAAGGGGGGCCCTCTCCCCCTCTCTTCCGGTGGCGCCGGAACACCGCCGGGGCCATCATCATCACCACAATCTACACCAACACCTCTGTCATCTTCACCAACATCTCCATCACCTTCCCCCATCTATCTATAGCGGTCCACTCTCCCGCAACCCGTTGTACCCTCTACTTGAACATGGTACTTTATGCTTCATATTATTATCCAATGATGTGTTGCCATCCTATGATGTATGAGTAGATTTTCGTTGTCCTATCAGTAATTGGTGAATTGCTATGATTGGTTTAATTTTCTTGTGGTTATGTTGCTGTCCTTTGGTGCCCATCATATGAGCGCGCGCGTGGATCACACCATAGGGTTAGTTTTATGTTGATAGGACTATGTATTGGAGGGAAAGAGTGACAGAAGCTTCAACCTAGCATAGAAATTGATGCATACGGGATTGAAGGGGTACCAATATATCTTAATGCTATGGTTGGGTTTTACCTTAATGAGCGTTAGTAGTCGCGGATGCTTGCTAATAGTTCCAATCATAAGTGCATAGAATTCCAAGTCAGGGATGACATGCTAGCAGTGGCCTCTCCCACATAAAACTTGCTATCGGTCTAGTAAAGTAGTCAATTGCTTAGGGACAATTTCGCAACTCCTACCACCACTTTTCCACACTCGCTATACTAACTTTATTGCTTCTTTACCAAAAACAGCCCCTAGTTTTTATTTACGTGCACTTTATGTTCTTACAAACCTATCCCGTTACACCTACAAAGTACTTCTAGTTTTATACTTGTTCTAGGTAAAGTGAATGTCAAGCATGCGTAGAGTTGTATCGGTGGTCGATAAAACTTGAGGGAATATTTGTTCTACCTTTAGCTCCTCATTGGGTTCGACACTCTTACTTATCGAAAGAGGCTACAATTGATCCCCTATACTTGTGGGTTATCAAGACCTTTTTCTGGCGCCGTTCCCGGGGAGTTATTGTGTGGGGTGAATATTCTTGTGTGTGCTTGTTTGATTTATCACTAAGTAATTTTTCTTTGCTATTCTAAGTTGTTCTCTGTCTTTACTTATGGATATGCAATATGAAATACCAAAAATAGATTTACTTGCTACTCATGGAGATGGGGAACCTCCTAAAACCCTCGATGCTCATTATGTGAAAGATATTATGTACTACTTTGAAAATCCTGAGAAAACCCCATTCAACTTTATAATGGGAGTAACATTGGATTAATGTGAAAACTTTAGGGATTATCGCTTGACTCAAAAAGGGAAACTAGTATGGGATCAAATTCATATATTGAAGTGGTATGCTCGGGAGCTATGCTTGAGATATGATTATACTTGTTGCTCTAGGATGAAGGCTCCAAACCTTCCCTTTTCATGCAAATTTAATGATGATGGAACCTTAGCTTCTTATGCTAATGGTATATATGATTACTATGATGTGGAACAAATAGAAGAATTCGTTGCTTTTATGGGTGCTTATGAAATTGAATCTTTGTTTAAAGAGTGTGAAAATCTTGATGATGTTCTTTACATACCTGAAAATTTTGTTGTACTTAAATTTTGCTACAAGAATTATGAATTCAATTCCGATATTGATGATTTTATTGAGAGAGTCTCCGTTGTCCAAGAAGAGACTAATATTTTGCAGGAGTCTATGGAAGAAGAAATTGATGAAATTGTGAGCTCATTGGATGAAAAGGATGAGGACAAGAGCGAAGAACAAAAGGAGGAAGAGAGGATTAGCTACCCGTGCCCACCTTCTAATGAGAGTAACTCTTCAACTCATACATTGTTTAATTTCCCTCCATTCTTACCAAAGGATGAATGCTATGATGATTGTTATGATCCCGGTGATTCTTTTGAAATATCCCTTTTTGATGATGCTTGCTATGCTTGTGGCCAGGATGCCAATATGAATTATGCTTATGTAGATGAACTTTCTATAGTTCCTTATGTTAAACATGAAATTGTTGCTATTGCACCCACGCATGATAGTCCTATTATCTTTTTTAATTCTCCCGACTACACTATATCAGAGAAGTTTGCCTTATTAAGGATTATATTGATGGGTTACATTTTACTACTACACATGATGATTTTGATAGATATACTATGCATGTGCTTGCTTCTCCTACTTCCAATTATTATGAGAGAGGAACTGCATCTCTGCCTCTCCATGTTTCCAATATGATAAAATTGCAAGAAACTGTTTATACTATGCATTGGCCTTTACTATGTGTGCATGAATTGTTCTTTTATGACATGCAGATGCATAGGAAGAGAGTTAGACTTCGTTGTTGCATGATATATGTTACTTTGTGCTCACTAATAAATCACAAATCATTGTTAATTAAAATTGGCTTTGATATACCTTGGGATCCGGGTGGATCCATTACTTGAGCACTATATGCCTAGCTTAATGGCTCGCTGCCAGGGAGACAACCCAGAAGTTTTATAGAGTCATTTATTTATGTTGTGTGCTTTTATAAAGTTTGAAAATAAAAATAATGTGCCAAGATTTGCCTTTAGGATGTTTACATTGCTTGTTGGTTTGTGCGGTGCAAGACAGAAACTTTGGCTGTAGTGCATGATTTTACATTTTTTACTACGATGTCAAACGGTTCTAAAACTTTTTGTACTGTCTTACTATAATTTTTTTTTATTTTTACTAATTGTTTTAGAATTTTTGGAGTACCAGAAGTATGGTGAATGTTCAGATTACTACAGACTGTCCTGTTTAAGACAGATTCTGTTTTTGATGCATAGTGTGCTTGTTTTGATGAAACTATCAATTTCTATCAGTGTATTAAGCCATGGAAAAGTTATATTACAGTAGCTACTATTAAAAAAATATGAATTGATTTGCAACAGTACTTAGAGTAGTGTTTTGCTTTATTATACTAACGGATCTTACCGAGCTTTCTGTTGAGTTTTGTGTGGATGAAGTGTTCGAAGATCGAGAATGTCTCGATGTGAGGAGAAGGAAGAGAGGCAAGAGCTCAAGCTTGGGGATTCCCAAGGCAACCCAAGTAAATATTTAAGGAGACTCAAGCGTCTAATCTTGGGGATGCCCCGGAAGGCATCCCATCTTTCTTCAACAAGTATCGGTATGTTTTCGGATTCGTTTTGTTCATGTGATATGTGCAAATCTTGGAGCGTCTTTTGCATTTAGTTTTCACTTTTATTTTATGAACCATGTTGGTATGAGATAGTCCATGGTTGATTTATAGAATGCTCTTTGCACTTCACTTATATCTTTTGAGTATGGCTTTATAGAATGCTTCATGTGCTTCGCTTATATCATTTGAAGTTTGGATTGCCTATTTCTCTTCACATAGAAAATCGCCATTTGTAGAATGCTCTTTTGCTTCACTTATATTTTTTAGAGCGTGGGCATATATTTTGTAGAAAAAACTAAACTATCTTGCTTCACTTATATCTATTTAGAGAGATGACAGGAATTGGTCATTCACATGGTTAGTCATAAAATCCTACATAAAACTTGTAGATCACTGAATATGATATGTTTGATTCCTTGCAATAGTTTTGTGATATAAATGTGGTGATATTAGAGTCATGCTAGTGGGTAGTTGTGGATTGTAGAAATACTTGTGTTGAAGTTTGTGATTCCCGTAGCATGCACGTATGGTGAACCGTTATGTAACGAAGTTGGAGCATAAGGTATTTATTGATTCTCTTCCTTATGAGTGGCGGTCGGGGACCAGCGATGGTCTTTTCCTAAAAATCTATCCCCCTAGGAGCATGCACGTAGTACTTTGTTTCAATGACTAATAGATTTTTGCAATATGTATGTGAGTTCTTTATGACTAATGTTGAGTCCATGGATTAAGCGCACTCTCACCCTTCCATCATTGCTAGCCTCTTCGGTACCATGCATTGCCCTTTTTCACCTTGAGAGTCGGTGCAAACTTCGTCGGTGCATCCAAACCCCGTGATATGATATGCTCTATCACACATAAGCCTCCTTATATCTTCCTCAAAACAGCCACCATACCTACCTATTATGGCATTTCCATAGCCATTCCGAGATATATTGCCATGCAACTTCCATCATGATCATCATCATCATATACATGACTTGAGCATTCATTGTCATATTGCTTTGCATGATCATAAGATAGCTAGCATGATGTTTTCATGGCTTGTCCATTTTTTGATGTCACTCATGCATCATTGCACATCCCGGTACACCGCCAGAGGCATTCATATAGTCATATTTTGTTCTAGTATCGAGTTGTAATATTGAGTTGTAAGTAAATAAAAGTGTGATGATCATCATTATTAGAACATTGTCACATGTGAGGTTATCAAAATAAAAGTGGCCAGAGAAGCCCAAAAGAGAGAGAGAGAGGCCAAAGAATCCTACAAAAAAAGAGAGAGAAAATGAGGGAAAAGAGAGAAGGGACAATGTTACTATCCTTTTACCACACTTGTGCTTTAGAGTAGCACCATGTTCTTCATATAGAGAATCTGTTGAGTTATCACTTTCATATACTAGTGGGAATTTTCATTATAGAACTTGGCTTGTATACTCCAACGATGGGCTTCCTCAAATGCCCTATGTCTTCATGAGAAAGCAAGTTGGATGCACACCCACTTAGTTTCAGTTTGAGCTTTCATACACTTATAGATCTTAGTGCATCCGTTGCATGGCAATCCCCTCTCCTCGCATTGACATCAATTGATGGGCATCTCCATAGCATGTTGATTAGCCACGTCGATGTGAGACTTTCTCCTTTTTGTCTTCTCCACACAACCTCCATCATCATATTCTATTCCACCTATAGTGCTATATCCATGGCTCACGCTCATGTATTGCGTGAAAGTTGAAAAGGTTTGAGAACGTCAAAAGTATGAAACAATTGCTTGGCTTGTCATCAGGGTTGTCCATGATTTGAATATTTTGTGTGGTGAAGATGGAGCATAGCCAGACCATATGATTTTGTAGGGATAACTTTCTTTGGACATGTTATTTTGAAAAGACATGATTGCTTTATTAGTATGCTTGAAGTATTATTGTCTTAATGTCAAATGAGAGACTATTGCTTTGAATCACTCGTGTCTTAATATTCATGCCATGATTAGATTACATGATCAAGATTGTGCTAGCTAGCCTTCCACATCAAAAATTATCTTTTTTATCATTTACCTACTCGAGGACGAGCAGGAATTAGACGCCGTGATGCACGTCATCGCCTGGGTTTAGCAGACCCTTGGCGCATGGTGCTTCAGCACCGCAGATCAAGATAGGCATGTCAGTACCGAGAGGCTGCAGCTCGCCACACAACATGATCGATGGCGCACCGCAGAGCAAGCTAGCCACGTCTATGTTGATAGGCTGCAGCTCGCCGCATGGCGAGACCATTGGAGCGCCGCAGATCGAGAGGCGTGGCGCGCCACACAGCAAGAGAGGATCCATCGGTGCTTGCCTGCTGTCGACAGGGCGTCCCAGCTGGGTACACATCCCGTCAGTACCCACATTCCTCTCCAGGAGTGGGCATAGGCCCTCTGCGCCGTACTTGCACCGGGCACCCGCCGCACCATTCGCATGGGCCGCGCCATTCGCCTTGTCCGTGGCCGACTCGATGCCAACGCGTTGGTCGGTAGGATCGACCGCCTCCTTAGCCCAGGTGTCCACCTGGGTGCAGTAGAGGAACATGGCCGTCGCATCATCGAGCTGGTGATCTCTGATGAAATAGCCAAGTTGGAGCACGACACCGTGCTCCAAATGTATCGCGAGCGTGTCGACCACTCGGGCGAACGTCCGCACGAGTTCAGGCAGAGCCAAGAGCTACCGTAGGCAAGGGCTGCTGGTCATGTTCTCATGGACGTGTTTTATTTTGTTGAGTTGTTTCGACGTGGATAGCTATGTATTCACAACAATCATAGTATTACTCTATTTATTGCTCTGTTTCAATGTGTGTACTCTGTTTTCCGTTCTTATATGTTGTGTTTCAATGTGTGTATATACACTTTCCATTCTGTATATGTGGATGATAACAGCTAGATTCAAATTAGTATACAAAAACAGATAGAAAATGGAATTCATAATATATATATATTAATTGCTCATTAGTTCATCAAAGAATATATATAATATCATCACATATATGTGATGATACTTAACTACTAGGTACAATGCACAAAATTGAAAACGAACAATACTAAAACTAATAATCCCTCCCGGGGCCAGTATTCCGGCAGCCGCTCGCCAGCAGCTCCCTGGTGCATGGCGTCTTCCCAGTGCGGAGGCAGTACTCCGCCTCCTCCACCTCACAGCGCTTCACGTACCGATCTGCCTCTTGCCAGCAGACGAGCACGAACGATATTGCCATTTCATTGGGCGCCCACCGGGGCTCCTCGTCGGTGGTACGCTGGAGCTTATCATCCCACCTCCACACAGCGATGAGGCGCCCAGCGCCTTTGACCTTCCTCGCGAAATACTCGTCTTCGTACACCTGCTCCGCACGATGACGCACCCGCCCCCAAAGCTCCGCCGCCTCCTTTTTCCAGGAGGCATCACGGGCTTCACAGACCGCCTGGTACCTAGCTTCCTCCTCCGCCATCTCCTTCTTGAACAACACTTGCCTAGCTTTCTCAGCCGGTGGCAGCGACTTCCACAGATAAAGATTGTACTAGCCCCAAAACCAATCCAAAGTTGGGGGTCTGATGCAACCTTGTCCGACGGCGTGTAGGGGCCCTTGTTGCTGCTATTCGAGTGAGCGTCCTCGAGGGGCGGCGACTCCTCATCGGCGCGTGGGCAGACCGGCGTCATCATGGCAGAGATTTGAGAGAGTGAGAGGGCGAGCGAGGGGAGGATGTAGATGAGAATGCATGCAGAACGACGTGAGCAAGGTAGTATTTATTGGCGGCCAAAATCTAGATCGATGGGAACAGTACACACGCCGGTCGCCGGAATTTACGAGTATTGTAGTTTGAATTACACACGATTCTCGTAGCAAAATCCGTGTGTGAATTTAATAGCTGACGGTTTCCAATACAGAACCGTGTCTGATTAATGACCTCCGCCACTCACCTACCAAACCTCGAGCCGCGAAATAGAGTGCCAGTCGTGTGGGGGGCGGTTCTCTTGCGAGATCTTAAAATTTTCTTTTTTGAACATCGTGTATTTACATCGTCTGATGATTTTTTAACTTGCACACAAGTACACAAAAATATGTTTTTCCAAACCATTATGGTTAGTCGTTGCATGTATATGTAGTTCAAATTTGAATTATGGTCATTAAATGGCTATAAAATCACTTAAATGTAGGCCGTAAGAGGAAACTATCTCTGGTTCATCATCAAACATGCATTCTTCCCTCTTGGAACCACGAGCCTTCTAGTGAGTTGCTCCGGTTTGTGAGGGGTGTGTGTCCAAACTTCCGTCAAACAGGCCAACTTTTTTATCACATCATCTTGGTGGCATGACATTACATCAAGAAAGGTTTCATGTTTTTCTGGTCATTTTTTATTTTTTGGAATTAAAATGCCATGGCACTCCATGCATGTGTCCATGCCGTGACACCAATATGTTTGAAAATTCCTTCTAATTTACTGCACAAGGAATTAACTCGCACACAAATATGAATGTAGATGTAGTTCAAATTTGAATTACGGTCATTAAATGGCTAGAAAATCACTTAAATGTTTCTAAAAGGTCAAATGACCCCTGGAATTTTCTAATTTTTCACATGACAGTTGTATTAGTGCATGTTAAACATAGAAAAAAATTGAAGGCTGTAAGGGGAAGCTATCTCCCGTTCTTCATCAAACATGCATTGTTCCATCTCGGAACCACGAGCCTTCTAGTGAGTTGCTCTGGTTTGTGAGGGGTGTGTATCCAAACTTTTGTCAAACAGGCCAATTTTTTTACCACATCATCTTGGTGGCATGACATTACATCAAGCAAGGTTTCATGTTTTTCTGATCATTTTTTTTTATTTTTTGGAATTAAAATGCCATGGCACTCCATGCATGTGTCCATGCCGTGAGACCAATATGTTTGAAAATTCTTTCTAATTTACCGCAAATGGAATTAACTCACACATGTGTACACAAATATGATTTTTCAAACCGTTATGGTTAGCTGTCGCATGTACATGTAGTTCAAATTTTAATTATGGTCATTAAATGGCTAGAAAATCACTTAAATGTCTTTAAATGGTCAAATGACCCCTAAAGTTTTCCAAATTCTCACATGACAGTTGTATTAGTGCACATTAAATGTAGAAAAAAATTGAAGGCCGTAAGGAGAAGCTATCTCCTATTCGTCATCTAACACACATTGTTCCCTCTCAGAACCACAAGCCTTCTAGTGAGTTGCTTCAGTTTGTGAGGGGTGTGTGTTCAAACTTTCGTCAAACATGCCAATTTTTTTACCACATCATCTTGGTGGCATGACATTGCATCAAGAAAGGTTTCGTGTGTTTACCTTTCAGAATATCAAATTGCATATTAACATTACAGAGGACAAATCACAAGAAGGCACTAGCGGTGGCCTCGAGAAAACAACATGAGCTGTATTTTAAAGTAGACAACAGTGTGGCAGTGTCGATCGTGGCCTCGAAGATGAGGTGCTCCTCCAAGGTCTGGTGGTCAGCACACATGGCAGACATAGTGACCTTGTCCGCGCGTATGGCCGCGATTTGCTTCTCCGTTGCCAGATGCTACTGAGCTCCACGATATAATGTGTGCAAAATGGATGTGGGCGGTGCTTAATTGGAGGACGGGGCCGGTGATTTGGGCGGAAGGTGTCACGCTGTCGGTCGGGGCATGTGGGACGGGGAAGGAGGAGGATGGGGTGGGTGGGGTGTGGATTACCTGACCATATCGACGAGGCCACGCAGCAAGAAGAAGGGTCGCTGGCGAGGAGGCGGCGCTGCAAGAAGAAGGGTTGCCAACGAGGAGGCGGCGCTGCAAGAAGAAGGGTCACTGATTGCTCTCTGACTATAGCGCCAGAAAAGCTCCTGTCTGCTAGGACTACGTTAGTATTTCCCCAAAGAGGAAGGGATGATGCAGCACAGCGACAGTAGGTATTTCCCTCAGTGAAGAAACCAAGGTTATCGAACCAGTAGGATAACCAAGGAACACAACATAAACAACACCTGCACACAAATAACAACACCTCGCAACCCGACATGTTAAAGGGGTGTCAATCCCTTTCGGGTAACGATGCCACAAATTTGTAGTAGATTGAAATAATACATCACAAATAAAATAAAGTGCAGCAAAGTATTTTTGTATTTTTGGTTTAATAGATCTTAATAAAAATGCAAAGGAAAATTAGATCACAAGCAAATATATGAGGAAGAAGACCCGGGGGTCGTAGGTTTCACTAGTGGCTTCTCTCGAGAAAGATAGCAAACGGTGGGTAAACACATTACTGCTGGGAAACTGATAGAACCTCAAATAATTATGACGATGTCTAGGCAATGATCATTACATAGGCATCACGTCCAAGATTAGTAGAAGTACTCCTGCCTGCATCTACTACTATTACTCCACACATCAACCACTATCTAGCATGCATCTAGTGTATTAAGTTCATGGAAAAATGGAGTAATGCAATAAGAATGATGACATGATGTCGACAAGATCCATTTATCTATTGCGTAGATATAGATCCCATCTTTTTATCCTTAGTAGCAACAATACATACATGTCAGTTCCCTTTCTATCACTAGGATCAAGCATCGTAAGATCGAACCCACTACTGGGCACCTCTTCCCATTGAAAGATAATTAGATCAAGTTGGCCAAACAAAACCCAAATATTGGAGAAGAAATACGAGGCTATAAGAGATCATGCATATAAGAGATCAAAGAAACTCAAATAACTTTCATGGATATAAAAAGATATGATTGATCATAAACTCAAAGTTCATCAGATCCCAACAAACACACTACAAAAAGAGTTACATCATATGGATCTGCAAGAGACCATTGTATTGAGAATCAAGAGAGAGAGAGAGATGCAGCCATCTAGCTACTAACTATGGACCCGAAGGTCTACAAAGAACTACTCATGCATCATCATAGGAACAAATGGAGGTGGTGAACCCCATCCGAGATGGTGTCTAGATTGGATCTGGTGGTTCTGGACTCTACGGCAGCTGGATGAATATTTTGTCGACTCCCCTCGGGTTCTAGTATTTTTGGGGTATTTATAGAGCAAAGAGGCGGTCCGGGGGGCACCCGAGGTGGGCACAACCCACCAGGGCGCGCTTGGGCCTCCTAGCATGCCCTGGTGGGTTGTCCCCTCCTCGGGACTCCCCCCAGGTGCAACCAGGGCCCAACATGTTCCTTCTGGCCCATAAAAAATCTCCGTAAAGTTTCGTGGCATTTTGACTCCATCTGATATTGATTTTCTGCGATGTAAAAAACAGGAACTGGCACTTGGACTATGTCAATAGGTTAGTACCAAAAAATGATATAAAATGATTATAAAACATCCAAGATTCATAATAAAATAGCATGGAACAATAAAAAATTTATAGATACATTGGAGATGTATCAGCATCCCTAAGCTTAACTCCTACTCGTCCTTGAGTAGGTAAGTGATAAAAACAGAATTTTTGATGTGGAGTGTTGTTTAACATGTCATATCATATTATTTTCTTTATAGCATGGACATCTGGACTTTTTATGTGATTCAAAGCAATAGTCTAGTTTTGACATAATAATTTAGATACTCAGGCATATCAACAAGTAACCATGTCTTTCAAAATATCAATGCTAAAATAAGTTATCCCTACAAAATCATATAGTCTTGTCAAGCTCTGTCTTCTTAACACAAAGTATTTATCATGCACAACCCTGATGACAAGCTGAGCAATTGGTTCATACTTTTAACGCGCTTCAGCTTTTTCGACTCTTGCACAGTACATGAGCGCAAGCCATGGATATAGCACTGCGGGTGGAATAGAGTATGATGATAGGGGTAAATATAGAGAAGACAAAAAAGTGATAAAGTCTCACATCGATGTGGCTAACCAACAGGCTATGGAGATGCCCATCAATCAATATCAATGTGAGGAGTTTTCCATGCAACGAATGCACTAAGAGCTATAAGTGTATGAAAGCTCAATATGAAAACTAAGTGGGTGTGCATCTAATCCTATAATGAAAAATTCCCACTAGTATATGAAAGTGACAACATAGGAGACTCTCCATATGAAAAACATGGTGCTACTTTGAAGCACAAGTGTGGTAAAGGATATTAACAATGCCCCTTCCCTCTTTGTTTATTTTTTTCTTTCTTTCCTCCTTTTTCTTTTTATTCTTTTTTCTTTTTATTCTTTCTCTTTTTTTCTCTCATTGTCCGGAGCCTCATCCCGACTTGTGGGGGGATCATGGTCTCCATCATCCTTTCCTCACTAGGGCACTGCTCTAAAAATGAATTATGATGATCATCACACTTCTATTTAATTATAACTCAAAAGAAATAAAAATTACAACTAAATACCTATGACAAAGTATGACTCTATATGAATGCCTTTGGCATGTACCAGGATGTGCAACGATGTAGCGTAACATGTATGAAAAATGATGAACGATGGCTGAGGCACAGCTACTATGTCAGCTATATGATCATGCAAAGCAATATGACAGTGAATGCTCAAGTCATCAAACGAAAGTGGTGGAAGTTGCATGGAAATATATCTCGGAATGGCCATGGAAAAGTTATAATAGGTAGGTGGTGGCTGTTTTGAGGAAGATATAATAAGGCTTATGTGTGATAGAGCGTATCATATCACGGGGTTTGGATGCACCTGCGAAGTTTGCATCACGTCTCGATGTGAGAAAGGGCAATGCACGGTACCATAGAGGCTGGCAAATTACAGAAAGGTAAGAGTGCATATAATCGATGGACTCACATTAGTCATAAAGAACTCATAT
Source organism: Triticum aestivum (assembly GCF_018294505.1). Taxonomy (NCBI): domain Eukaryota; kingdom Viridiplantae; phylum Streptophyta; class Magnoliopsida; order Poales; family Poaceae; genus Triticum; species Triticum aestivum. Next base: position 224,325,555 of record NC_057809.1, on the reverse strand, counting down.
ACTTATTGCAAAAGTTTATTATCCCTCGAAGCAAAGTACTACTACGCATGCCCCTAGGGGGGTGGATTGGTAGGAAAATACCATAGCTCGTCCCCGTCCGCCACTCATAAGGAATACAATCAAAAATAAATCATGCTCCAATATCATAGCATAATGGGAGACTATACGTGCATGCTTCGGGAATCACAAACTTTAACATCAATATTCCTACTAGAGCATAATTACTCATTAACATAACTCACATAGCACATCATCGTATCTTAGAACTATTACTAAGAATCAATTTTATTTTGTCCAATGATCTTCATGACACATTTATTTTCTTTATCCTTGTTGGTTATCTATCACTTTGGGACTAATTTTCATGTGTTGCTTTTCATAAGCTCAAACAAATATAAGTGAAGATCATGAGCATAACAAATGTTCTTTCTCTCAAAATAATATAAGTGAAGCAAGAGAGAATCTCTTCAAAATTTTAATAACTCTCAAATAAATCTAAGTGAAGCAAGAGAGCATTTCTTCAAAAATACTAAGCACACCGTGCTAAAAAAGATATAAGTGAAGCAATAGAGCAAGTCCATTGCTCATAAAAATTTAAGTGAAGCATAGAGAGCAATTCTAACAAGTCATGACATAATTTTGGCTCTCTCAAAAAGGTGTGTCCAGCTAGGATTGATGACTTAAAACACAAAATAAAACAAGCAAAGACTCATATCATACAAGACGCTCCAAGCAAAACACATATCATGTGACGAATAAAAATATAGTCTCGAGTAAAATACCGATAGTTGTTGGAAGAAAGCGGGGATGCTACTCGGGGGCATCCCCAAGCTTAGTTGGTTGCTCATTCTTGGATAATATCTTGGGATGCCGGGGCATCCCCAAGCTTAGGCTCTTCCATCCTTCCTTCATCCATCATAAGATAACCCAAAACTTGAAAACTTCAATCACACAAAACTCAACAAAAACCTTCATGAGATCCGTTAGCATAAGAATAATAAATCACTACTATAATTGCTGTATCAAACCAATTCATATTTTGTTTTTGTATTATATCTACTGTATTCCAACTTTTCTATGGCAAAAACTCATCAAAGAAAACCATAGAGCCATCAAAATAAGCACACAACACAAAGAAAACAGAATCTGACAAAATAGAACAGTCTATAGCAATATGACTATTTCGAATACTTATGTAACTCCAAAAATTCTAAAAAAAATAGGGAGACCTGACTAATTTCTATATTGATCTACTGCAAGTGGAATGGATATTTTATCTCTCTTTGGTAAAAAATGAAATTAATTACATGAGCGTAAAAGTTTCTATTTTTTTCAGCAAGATCAAACAACTATCACCCAAGAAGATCCTAAAGGCTTTACTTGGCACAAACACTAATTAAAACATAAAAAAACATTCATAACAGTAGCATAATTGTGCTAACACTCAAGAACATAAAGCAAAAAAGCAAAAATAAAATGTATTCATTGGGTTGACTCCCAACAAGCGCTATCGTTTTACGCCCCTAGCTAGGCATAAGCTTTCAACGATGCTCACACGAAAGATAATAATTGAAACACAAAGAGGGCATCATGAAACATTTTGACAAAAACATTTAAGTCTAACATACTTCCTATGCATAGGAATTTTATAGGAAAACAAATTGTCAAGACAAGGAATATCTAGCATACGCAAAGGAGAGGAATAAAACATTGACAATCTCAACATAACGAGAGGAAATTTAATAACATGAAAATTTCTACAACCATATTTTCCTATCCCATAATAATTATATGTAGGATCATAATCAAATTCAATAATATAACTACCATAGAAAATTTTCTCTTGATGACCCACATGTATGCAAAGTTGACACTCTTCCAAAATAGTGGGATTATCATCAAATAAAGTCATGACCTCTCCAAACCCACTTTCATAAAAAAATCCATAAGATTGAACACTCTCCAAATATGTGGGATTAGTTTTACCTAAAGTTGAAACTCTTACAAACCGACTTTCAATATTATTGCAAACATATTCATCATGAGGCTTAAATAAATTTTCAAGATCATAAGAAGAATCACCCCAATCATGATCATTGCAAAAAGTAGTGGACATAGAAAAATTAGCATCCCCAAGCTTGGGGTTTTGCATATTATTATAACAATTGACATTAATAGAATTTATAGTAAAATCATTGCAATCATGCTTTTCATTCAAGGATCTATCATGAATAACTTCATAAATTTCTTCATCACAATTTTCAGATTCACGAATCTCAAGCAAAACTTCATAAAGATAATCTAGTGCACTCAAATCACTACCAATTGGTTCATCATAATTGAATCTTTTGAAAAGATTAGAAAGTGGATGAGGATCCATATCAATAGATTTTTAGCAAGCGAAGATGCAAGCAAATAGAAAACACATGGCAACACAAGCAAACATGAGATCTAACGAGAAAATGGCGAACAAAAAAGAGGGCGAATAAAATGGCAATTTTTTGTGAAGTGGGGGAGAGGAAAACGAGAGGTAAATGGCAAATAATGTAAATTGCGAGGAGATGAGATTTGTGATTAGGAACCTAGTATTTGTTGAAGATCCTCCCCGGCAACGGCGCCAGAAATTCCTTTTGATTGCTCTCGGACTATAGCACCAGAAAAGCTCATGTCTGCTAGGACTACGTCTGTATTTCCCCAAAGAGGAAGGGATGATGCAACACAACGACGGTAGATATTCCCTCAGTGAAGAAACCAAGGTTATCGAACCAGTAGGAGAACCAAGGAACACAACGTAAACAACACCTTCACACACATAACAACACCTCGCAACCCGACGTGTTAAAGGGGTTGTCAATCCCTTTCGGGTAATGATGCCAGAAATTTGTACTAGATTGAAATAATAGATCACAAATAAAATAAAGTGCATCATATGGATCTCCAAGAGACCGTTGTATTGAGAATCAAGAGAGAGAGCTGAAGCCATCTAACTACTAACTACGGACCCGAAGGTCTACAAAGAACTACTCACGCATCATCGGAGAGGCACCAATGGAGGTGGTGAACGCCATCCGAGATGGTGTCTAGATTGGATCTGGTGTTTCTAGACTCTGCGGCGGCTGGATGAATATTTTGTTGACTCTCCTAGGGTTTTGGTATTTTTGGGGTATTTATAGAGCAAAGAGGCGGTCCGGGGGGCACCCGATGTGGGCACAACCCACCAGGGCATGCCTGGGCCTCCTGGCGCGTCCTGGTGGGTTGTCCCTTCCTTGATACTCCCCCAGGTGCAACCAGGGCCCAACATGTTCCTTCTGGCCCATAAAAATCTCTGTAAAGTTTCGTGGCATTTGGACTCCGTCTGATATTGATTGTCTGCGATGTGAAAAACATGGAAAAAATAGGAACTGGCACTTGGCACTATTTCAATAGGTTAGTACCAAAAAATGATATAAATGACTATAAAATGATTATAAAACATTCAAGATTGATAATAAAATAGCATGGAACAATAAAAAATTATAGATACGTTGGAGACGTATCAGTCACCGGCGAGGAGGCTGAGCTGCCAGTAAGCAGCAGTGAAGGTTTGAACTTGGAAAGCAAGGAGAAACTGTGGAAATGTGGCTTTTGGTGGTAGGGGGCGGGGAGATAGATATTTCCACGATGGCAGAAAAATTTCGCTCGGTGCCGCGAGAAACTGGCGCGCTAGTGTGGTTGAAGCGCGGGCGGTGGACTGTAGACGATGAAGTTTCCTGCGTAAGCCAGAGAGGACAATGCGCCAAGATATTTTATATCGCATCCCACACAATTCTTGCTAGTAAACTGTTTGTGGTATACCTGATTTTTTTCATTCTGTTTTGAAATACAAAATGGTGTTACAGAGGGAAAGGATGGTGGTTGGATTGCTAGAACATTTATCTACAGTGAACATGCAACTACATGAGTGTCGTGTTAAAATTTGGAATTATTCTAGGTTCGTTTGGCATTTTATGCATTATTTGAGTTTCTAGGCATTTAATGTGCATAATTCAAATTTGAACTACAAGCACATGCTCGAGTGCACCAAAGGTTGTTGAAAAATCACATGTGTGTCTTTGGCTGAATTTATAGGTCCCATGCAAGAATGGGAATGAAATTCAAACATCTGGGCGTTGTGGCTCGGCCGGAAACATTGATGAACTTAGTTTTTGAATTCCTATAAATCCCAAACTCGCTTGAAAATCATGAAACTTGGCATGGTGTCAATTCATGCAACCAGCATGCCGTGGTAAAAAAATTGGCGGAATTGGGACAAGTTTTGGTATAAGCTTGTTGCAAATTGTAGCTTCTCTCAAGAAGGCGTGTGGTTTCAAGAGGGAACTGAAGGAAATATGCCCTAGAGGCAATAATAAATTTATTATTTATTTCCTTATGATCATGATAAATGTTTATTATTCATGCTAGAATTGTATTAACCGGAAACATAATACATGTGTGAATACATAGACAAACAGAGTGTCACTAGTATGCCTCTACTTGACTAGCTCGTTAATCAAAGATGGTTATGTTTCCTAACCATGGACAAAGAGTTGTTATTTGATTAACGAGGTCACATCATTAGTTGAATGATCTGATTGACATGACCCATTCCATTAGCTGAGCACCCGATTGTTTAGTATGTTGCTATAGCTTTCTTCATGACTTATACATGTTCCTATGACTATGAGATTATGCAACTCCCGTTTACCGGAGGAACACTTTGGGTGCTACCAAACGTCACAACGTAACTGGGTGATTATAAAGGAGCATTACAGGTGTCTCCAAAGGTAGATGTTGGGTTGGCATATTTCGAGATTAGGATTTGTCACTCCGATTGTCGGAGAGGTATCTCTGGGCCCTCTCGGTAATACACATCACATAAGCCTTGCAAGCATTACAACTAATATGATTAGTTGTGAGATGATGTATTACGGAACGAGTAAAGAGACTTGCCGGTAACGAGATTGAACTAGGTATTGGATACCGACGATCGAATCTCGGGCAAGTAACATACCGATGACAAAGGGAACAACGTATGTTGTTATGCGGTCTGACCGATAAAGATTTTCGTAGAATATGTAGGAGCCAATATGGGCATCCAGGTCCCGCTATTGGTTATTAACCGGAGACATGTCTCGGTCATGTCTACATTGTTCTCGAACCCGTAGGGTCCGCACGCTTAAGGTTACGATGACAGTTACATTATGAGTTTATGCATTTTGATGTACAGAAGGTTGTTCGGAGTCCCGGATGTGATCACGGACATGACGAGGAGTCTCGAAATGGTCGAGACATAAAGATTGATATATTGGAAGCCTATGTTTGGACATCGGAAGTGTTCCGGGTGAAATCGGGATTTTACCGGGTTACCGGGAGGTTACCGGAACCCCCCGGGAGCCATATGGGCCTTCATGGGCCTTAGTGGAAAGGAGAAAGGGGCAGCCCAAGGGGGCTGCGCACCTCCCCCTCCCCTAGTCCTATTAAGACTAGGAGAGGTGGCCGGCCACCCCTCTCCCTCTTTCCCCCTTGGGAATCCTAGTTGGAATAGGATTGGGGGGGGGAGTCCTACTCCCGGAAGGAGTAGGACTCCTCCTGCGCCCTCTCCCTGGCCGGCGCCCCCCTCCCCCTTGGCTCCTTTATATGCTGAGGCAGAGGCACCCCAGAAAGACACAAGTTGATCCACGTGATCTATTCCTTAGCCGTGTGCGGTGCCCCCTGCCACCATATTCCTCGATAATACTGTAGCGGAGTTTAGGCGAAGCCCTGCTGCTGTAGTTCATCAAGATCGTCACCATGCCGTCGTGCTGACGGAACTCTTCCCCGACACTTTGCTAGATCGGAGTCCGGGGATCGTCATCGAGCTGAACGTGTGCTCGAACTCGGAGGTGCCGTAGTTTCGGTGCTTGATCGGTTGGATCGTGAAGACGTACGACTACTTCCTCTACGTCGTGTCATCGCTTCCGCAGTCGGTCTGCGTTGGGTACGTAGACAACACTCTCCCCCTCGTTGCTATGCATCACATGATCTTGCGTGTGCGTAGGAAATTTTTTGAAATAACTACAAAACCCAACAGGAACATGTCACCTTTGTGTGCGAAACGACATACGATGGCCCCCTCTTGATTTTTTACAAAGCAAACATAGAACCATATGAGTGTCGTGTTAACATTTGGAATTATTCCGGGTTCGTTTGGCCCTTTTTATGCATTAATTGAGTTTCTGGGCATTTAATGTGAATAATTCCAATTTGAACTACAAACACATGCTCCAGTGCACTAAGGTTGGTTGAAAATCACATGTGTGTCCTTGGGTGAATTTCTAGGTCCCATGCAAGAAATGGGAACGAAATTCAAACATCTGGGCATCGTGGCTCAGCCGGTAACAGTGAGAAACTTGGTTTTTTAAATTCCTATAAATTCAAAACTCGCCTGAAAATTATAAAACTTGGCATGGTGTCATTTCATGGCACCACCATGTTGTGGTAAAAAATTGGCCGAATTTGGACAAGTTTTGGTATAAGCTTCTTGCAAATCGGAGCTTCTCTCAAGAAGACTCGTGGTTCCCGAGGGGGAACGTGCCACCTTTGTGTGCGAAATGATATATGTTGCCTCCCCCCCTTGATTTTTTACAGAGGCACCATAGAACTATATGAGTGTCGTGTTAAAATTTGGAATTATTCCAGGTTCGTTTGACCTTTTTTATACATTAATTGAGTTTTCGGGCATTTAATGTTCATAATTCAAATTTGAACTACAAGCACATGCTCCAGTGGACCAAAGTTGGTCGAAAATTCACATGTATGTCCTTGGGTGAATTTCTAGGTCCCATGCAAGAAATGGGAATGAAATTCAAACATCTGGGCGTCATGGCTCGGCCAGAAATATTGAGAAACTTGGTTTTTTAATTCGTGTAAATCCAAAAACACTCATGAAAATCATGAAACTTGGCATGGTGTCATGACATGGCACCAACATATTGTGGTAAATTTTTTGGCCAAATTGGGACAAGCTTTGGTATAAGCTTCTTGCAAACCAGAGCTTCTCTCAAGAAGGCTAGTGGTTCTGAGAGGGAACGTGTCACCTTCGTGTGCAAAACGACATACACCGCCTTCTCCCGCATTGACTTTTTTACACAGGTAGCTTAGACCAAATAGGAGTTTCGTGCTAAATTTTGGAATTATTCCGGGTTCGTTTGTCCTTTTTATACATTAATTAAATTTATAGGCATTTAATGCACATAATTCGAATTTGAACTACAATCAGATGCTCCAGTGCGCCAAAGTTAGTTGAAAAATCATTTATGTGTACTTAGGCGAATTTCTAGGTCCCATGCAAAAAATGGAATGGAATTCAAACATCCGGGCATCTTGGCTCGGCCGGAAACATCAAGAAACTTGGTTTTAAAATTCCCGTAAATCCAAAACACGCCTGAAATCATGAAACGTGGCATGGTGTCATAACATGGCACCAACATGTTGTGGTAAAAAATTTGTCCGATTTGCGAAGGCGTACACTGATATGTCTCCAACGTATCTATAATTTATGAAGTATTCATGTTATTATATTATCATTCTTGGATTTTTACAATCATTTTATAGCAACTTTATATCATTTTTTGTACTAACCTATTAACCTAGTGCCCAGTGTCAGTTGTTGTTTTTTGCTTGTTTTTTACATCGCAAGAAATCAATATCAAATGGAGTCCAAACACCGCGAAACTTTTTGTGGATTTTTTATGGACCAGAAGACATCCATTGGGCCAGAGCAGCACCTGGGGGTGCCCCGAGGGGGCCACAACCCACCAGGGCGCGCCGGGGGACCCAGGCGCGCCCAGGTGGGTTGTGCCCACCTGTGGACTTCCACACCCCCTCTTCGCCCTATAAATTTCCAAATATTCCAAAACCCTCGGGGGTAATCCTAGATCATCAGTTCCGCCACCGCAAGGCTCTGTAGCCACCGAAAACCAATCTAGACCCCGTTTTGGCACTCTGTCGGAGGGGAAATCATCACCGGTGGCCAGCTTCATCATCTCGGTGGCCATCACGATGAGGAGGGAGTATTCCACCCTCGGGGCTGAGGGTTTGTACCAGTAGCTATGTGTTTAATCTCTCTCTCTCTCTCTTGTGTTCTTAAGATGTCACGATCTTGATGTATCGTGGGATTTGTTAATATAGTCGGATCATATGGTGTTTTCCCCTCTCTATCTTGTTGTGATGAATTGAGTTTTCCCTTTGAGATTTCGTTTTATCGGATTGAATACTTTTATGGATTTGAGAGAACTTGATATATGTCTTGCATATGAATACTCGTGGTGAGAATGGGGTATCATATTCATTCACTTGATATGTGTTTTGGCATTCAACTTGCGGATTCCCACGGTGACATTGGGGTAATCTATGCATAGGGGTTGATGCACGTTCTCGTCTTTTCTTTCTCCGGTAGAAATCTTGGGCCACTCTTTGAGGTTCTTTGTGTTGGATTGAGCATTATGAATCTGAAATTATTTGGTGTTATGTTAGTACGAACTCTTGGATAGATCGATCATGAAGAATAGCTTCGAGGTGGTTTCATACCCTACACATGATTCCTTCTTATGTTCTCTACTAGATAGGAACTTTGGAGTGATTCTTCGTTGCACTTTGAAGGATGGTTATATGATCCAATTATATTAGCACTATTGAGAGATTGCACTAGCGGAAGTACAGACCCTAGGCCTCATTTTCAAGAATTGCAATACCGTTTTTGTGCCTGTTTACTATTTTCTACCTTGTTGTTTTTATTTATTCAGATTATAAAAATATATTTCTACCATCCATATTACATTTTTATCAACATCTCTTCGCCGAACTAGTGCACCTATATAATTTGCCATTGTATTAGGTGTGTTGGGGACACAAGAGATTTCTTGTATTTGATTGCAAGGTTGTTTGAGAGAGAGCACCTTCATCCTACGCCTCCCACGGGTTGATAAACCTTAGGTCATCCACTTGAGGGAAAATTGATACCGTCCTACAAAACTCTGCGCTTGGAGTCCCAAAACAAGTCTAGCAGAATAAAGTTGCATAGTAGACATCAAGCTCTTTTCTGGTGCCGTTGCTGGGGAGGTGAGTGCTTGAAGGTATATCTTTAGATCTTGCAATCGAATCTTTTAGTTTCTTGTTTTATCACTAGTTTGGTTTATATAAGAAAACTACATAAAAATGGAATCGAGGTTGCATCATATTATTGATCATCTTTATAATATCTTTCTTGAAAATGATGGTTCCGAAAATTGTGCTCAATTGTTAGAAGAAGAAGAAGTCAATAAAATGTTTGGCAGAAAATATTTGAATGATGAGCATGATTGCCATGTTGTTAGTATGAATTCTTTGAATATCCAAAATGCTAATGTTGATTGCACAAGTCACGACAAAAATGTTTCTTACAAGCATGTCAATTTTTGTGGAGTGCATAAAGTTTGTGAAGATGTGCCTTATAGGGAAGATAGATTTTGCAAGAAGCATAAACACGATAGAACCAATTCTTTGCTCAAAGTGATAGATGAATTTGCTAGAAAATTATGTTCTCTTTGTGCTATTACTTATGAACTTTGCAATATGGTTGGTCATATTAATTTTCGATGCAAACTTTTTCATGACCAAATCATGGCCAAATATTGTAATGATTTGATCACCCTTGAACTTTATAATGAGATTTGTCTATTTTTGGGGAGTGAAGAATTGACATATAAAAATAGTTGGTTTGAAGTATTCATTCTCATGGACGACATTGAAGCCAAACTAAAAAATATCTATATGTTTTGCATGGTAAATTGCAGTGAGAATGCTTATATTGCCAACTATAGAAAGATGGGAAAACCAATAGACTATAAAAGGAATACTAATGAAAGGGTAAAGATTTCTACTTTCCCTCCTATTGTCTCTCATGATGAAATAGGTGATGAGGAGGAGCTCCCTATTCAACCAATCTCATCAATAAGAAGCTTGAAAAAATTAATTAAACCCACACATGATGTGGTGAAGAAGAAGAAAAGAAGGAAGAAAAGAGGTAAAAAGGCATCTCTCCCAAATAATGTTGCTCCTATTATTGTTGTGCCTCATGAAAATGAATCAAAAATAATTGTGGGGGATGATGCACTTGATGATGATATTGCTTCTATGTCTTATGGCACAATGTCCGAGAGCACTATTGATGATGATTTTCTTATACCCATTGCTTGTTGTGATGATTATGATTGGGAAGATAATGATACTTCTTATAATCTTGGAAATCTTTTTGGCACCAACTTGGGAAATTATGATGATAGCAATTACTATACCGTTGGTTCTATTCATACTATTAATGATGAGAATGATTTTGCTTATGATATGCGAAGCCACAAGCTTGGGGATGCTATGTTTGATGAGAATGACATGTTTGAGAATTTATTTGCTGCAATTAATGTTTGTCCCAACCTTAGGGGTGATCTGCTTAATGGAGATGATCTTTTTAGTCCCCTTACTTTGAATCATCAAATTTGCTATGATGATTGCATGCCTCCTACTTATGATGATTATTGTGATGATACTTATGTTATAAAAAGTAGTGATAACTATTGTCATAATTTTGAATATCCTTTGACTAGACATTACTCTCTTATTGTGGGAACAATTTTTAGTATTCAAGTTTCATATGATACTCGCACTATTGTGAATGAGAATAAAATTTCTTATATGGAGAGTAATAATTTTTCTATGCTTTTAGATCATGAAAAGAATACTTTATGGGATGGTTATATTGATAAATCTATTCATGATGCTACTAAAAATTATTATGAGGGATGAACTTATGATTCATGATGCTCTTGTTATGTTTCAATCCTTATCTTTTATGCGAGCATCATTGAACTCATCATGCCTAGCTTAAAATGCATTAAAGAAAAGCGCTTGTTGGAAGACAACCCAACATATTTACCTACTATTTTTGTGTGTTAACATAATTAGGCTACTGTAGTAATCATGTTTTATTTCTTTTGTTTCAATAAAGTGCCAAGTAAGACCTTTGGGATAGTCTACTGTGATAGTTGATTTCATCTTGCTGAAAAACAGAAACTTTTGCGCTTAGGAAAATAATTCTCATTTTTAACAGAAGTGTGATAAAGTGCTGATTATTTTTTCAGAATATTAAGAGGCAAACTGCCCAGGTTTTCCTAAGTTTTCAGAATGTTTGGAGTAGCAGAAGTATGGTTGGAGTACAGATTACTACAGACTATTCTGTTTTTGACAGATTCTGTTTTCAATACATAGTTTGCTTGTTTTCTAGTTTCTATGTCTTATATTGATCAATATAAATTATGGAAATGATATGCTACAGTAGGAATTGTGTGTAAACAATTATGAATCTTGTCTTTGACAGTACCAAAGTGAAATGGTTTGCTCTTTATCATACTAACCTATCTCACAAAGTTCCGTTAAGTTTTGTGTGATTGAAGTTTTCAAGTTTTGGGTGAGATATCGATATGAGAAGAATAAGGAGTGACAAGACCCTAAGATTGGGTATGCCCAAGGCACCCCCAAGTTAATATCCAAGTAATATCCAAGCAACTAAGCTTGGGGATGCCCCGAAAGGCATCCCCTCTTTCGTCTCCAACATTATCGGTAACCTCACTCGGAGCTATGTTCTCATTCGTCACATGATATGAGTTTTACTTGGAGCATCATTTTATTTTGTTAGGATTTTCTTGCTGTTATTTATAACAATGTTTTGCATCCTTCTCTTCAATAAAAATGTCAAGGATAACCTTCACCATGCTTATTTTGCAAGTATACATGTTGCTGTTTCAAAACAGAAAGTTTATCACAGTTGAAAAAATTCCCTAGAAAATTCAGAATGTGATAAAATGTTTAAACTTTTTGAAAAATAAGATCTAGTAAATTTTCTACAGTGTTGTAAATTTTCATAATTTTTGGCGTTAAAGAAGTATTGATACTCTTACATTATTTACAGACTGTACTGTTTTGGCAGATTGCTGTTATGTTTGCATATGTTTGCTTGTTTAATGATTCTATTTGAGGATAGGAGTATTAAATATGTAGAGGCATTTAGTATGCAATGTTGAATAATAATTTTATTGATTTTCTACAGTAGGGAATGATAAAGTTTTTGCATTGGTTTATACTAACTTATCTCACGAGTTCTTGTTGAGTTTTGTGCGGATGAAGTCTTTAAGATTTAGGGAAACCGTGATATCAAAGGAATTAAGGATACATAAAATCTCAAGCTTGGGGATGCCCAAGGCATCCCAAGATAATATTTCAAGAAGTCTCAAGAATCTAAGCTTGGGGATTCCCCGGTAGGCACCCCACCTTTCTTCTTCAACAATTATCGGTTAGTATCGGTTGAGCCTAAATTCTTGGAATGTCATTTTGCCTTGTTTTGCTTTCTGTTTTAATAAAATACTTAGATCTGAAACTTTTAAATAAGAGAGAGTCTTCAAATAGCTACCCATTTACATAATTGCTCGCTTGATCTTCACTTATATCTTTTTGGAGTAGCTTGTCATTTACTCTTGTGCTTCACTTATATCCTATGAGTAAATTGTTGAATAAATTGAATATCATGAAGTTGAAATTATATCATGCCTAGTGGTAGCTTCACATTGGGTTTAGAAAGTGAAATATTTTGAAGCTTGACAATCACAATATTGGTCATATAAGAAATTCATGAATAATTAGTATAAGGAAGAGAACTTTCACATGCAAATACACTATCTTGGAAAATTTTGTGACTGTGAGCCCCCATCAAAATATTATATGCCAAAATTGTTGACGTTGGACAAGGAAGACAACGTAATGGTTTATGTTTGTTCATATTCACATAGAAGTTATATTGTCATAGATCCTTCAACATGTGGTGCTTGCCCCCATCTTTGCTAGCCAAAAATTCCACACCAAGTAGAGATACTACTTGTGCATCCAAAAACCCTTAAACCCAAATCTTATTTTCAAGAGTCCACCATACCTACCTAAGGATTGAACAAGATCCTTCAAGTAAGTTGTCATCGGTGCAATAAGGAAATAAAAATTGCTTCTAAAAGTGTTAGATCATTTAGTGTAAGAGAAAATTGAGCGTTTACGAACTTGTGATGGCAAAGAATAAATGCGACAGACTGCACAATAAAGGTTGCTATCATAAGGGGCAATATAACGTGACATTCTTTTGCACTAAGGGGTTGAGCATACAAACAAATAAGCGCATGTGAACCTCTACTTCCCTCTACAAAGGGCCTATCTTTTACTTTTATGTATTTACTTTCATGCAAGAGTCAAAGTTTTTCTCTCTATTCCTTTTTATTTTTATCTTTTGGCAAGCATCATGTGGCGACGGAAGATCTAGGCACATATATCCGGTTGGATATGGGTAGCATGAGTTATTATTGTTGACATCATCCTTGAGGTGAATATGTTGGGAGGCGAAATTACAAGCCCCTATCTTTCTATGTGTCCGGTTGAAACGTTTTGCTCATGTGTATGCGGTGAGTGTTAGCAATCATAGAAGACTATATGATGGTTGAGTATGTGGAGCTCTTACTTAAACTTTGTTGAATAAGTTGAATTACAATTGCTTGGTGACTGAGAACATAGGTTGTCGAGTTTCAAGAGAATTCATTGTCTGCACCTTAACATGTGAACTGGTTGCAACTTTAACATGAGAAGTTTTATAAGAAACAATTGTTGTTATCATGCTAGGAAAAGTGATTGAAATTGTCATTGATCAAACTTGTGCACTTTGCTAGCATTCACACTTCATAAATTATATCTTTTATCATTTACCTACTCGAGGGCGAGTAGGAATTAAGCTTGGGGATACTGATACGTCTCCAACGTATCTACAATTTATGAAGTATTCATGCTGTTATATTATCATTCTTTGATGTTTTACAATCATTTAATAGCAACTTTATATCATATTTTGGACTAACCTATTGACCCAGTGCCCAGTGCCAGTTGCTGTTTTTTGCTTGTTTTTTACATCACAGGAAATCAATATCAAACAGAGTCCAAACACCGCGAAACTTTTTGTGGATTTTTTATGGACCAAAAGACATCGATTGGGCTAGAGCAGCACCTGCGGGGGGTTCCCCGAGGGGGGCACAACCCACCAGGGCGCGCCTGGGGGCCCAGGCACGCCCAGGTGGGGTGTGCCCACCTCGGTGGCCTCCCGCACCCCCTCTTCTCCCTATAAATTGCCAAATATTCCAAAACCCTCGGGGGTCACCCTTGATCAGAAGTTCCGCCACTGCAAGGCTCTATAGCCACCAAAAACCAATCTAGACCCCATTCCGGCACTTTGCCAGAGGGGGAAATCATCACTGGTGGCCATCTTCGTCATCCTGGTGTCGGTGTACAAAAGTAGGGGCTCTCCTTTTACACCCCTTAAGTTGTGCACGGGCAGTCAGAGCCGCGCCCACGGCCACACTAAGTAGGGTAGAGGAGGGATGCCGGAGCACAAGACGACCAGAGCAACACCAAGACTGGATACACAGAGGGAGCAAGAGGGCGAGGTGGACTCCCCGGCAAGACCCTTGCCGGGGTGGCTTCCGCAGCCTCGGCAAGATCCTTTCCAGGGCAACTTGCCTGACGACAGCAGAGCGCGCCACCCTTGAGCCCAAGGGGTTCCCACACCATATTGGAACCAAGGCTCGGGAGGCACCTCCGTGGTGGCATGCAGATCTTTGTAGAGATCATAGACACACAAGATCAGATGAAAACCAGAAAACGACGATCCTTGGGGAGATCCTTGCCAAGGAGATCCACGAGACCCCCGGCAAGATCCTTACCGAGGACAACCGCGGTGTCGCAGCAAGACCCTTGCCAGGCCCTCGGCAAGACCCTTGCCGAGGATGCCTACGTGGCCGCAGCCAGGCCCGCGCCCGCCAAGACTCCACCGCCGCCCCCATATAGCTGCCAGCTCGACCAGCTGAGCAGGCATCTGCGTGGCACCGCGCGACCTCTACACCAACTCAGCAAGCACCTACGTGGTGGCATGCAGTTCTTCGTGAAGGCTCCACCACCGTGCTAGCCCGGTAGCCAGCCAACATGGCGCTACAACGCCTCGTCAGCTTGGACGCGCGTCGGAGCCAGGCGAGGCGACAATAGCTGGGACGAGCTTCTTTGTTGTCCCCAATAAAGCAAGAGGGGCACGTCGGCTGCGCATTAAATGCGTTTGTCCGACGGTGCCAGGGGATAGACTCAGCCCCTGTACACCTTTCCACCTCCTGTGTGCCACTGTGGCGACCCCTTTTTGTCTATAAAAGGAGGCCCGGGGCGTACTGGAGGGGGATTCGGATCTTTTGGACTAGAAAGCCACGACAGCTAGTTCAAGAACACAAGAACACGTAAATATACATCAAAACAGGACTAGGGTTTTACGCGTCTCCGCGGCCCGAACCAGGGTAAACGATTTGTGTGCTGACCGCCAGACCCGCTCTTCGCACAACCCCGCGCCCGTTGTCGGTGTCAAAACCGGCGGATCTCGGGTAGGGGGTCCCGAACTGTGCATCTAGGATCGATGGTAACAAGAGACGGGGGACACGATGTTTACCCAGGTTCGGGCCCTCTTTATGGAGGTAATACCCTACGTCCTGCTTGATTGATCTTGATGAATATGAGTGTTAAAAGAGTTGATCTACCACGAGATCATAATGGCTGAACCATAGATGCCTAGACTGTATGACTATGGTAATGAGTATATCCTTTCCGGACTAACCCCTTCGGTTTATATAGACACGGGGGGGGATCTAGGGTTACATAGAGTCGGTTAGATAAGAATGATTCTTCATAGTCGGTCGCCAAGCTTGCCTTCCACGCCAAGGAGAGTCCAATCGGGACACAGGTACAGTCTTCGGCCTTCATGTCTTCACAGCCCATCAGTCAGGCCCATAGATAACAGGCCGGGCGCCCGAGGACCCCTTAGTCCAGGACTCCCTCAGTAGCCCCTGAACCTGGCTTCAATGACAAGGAGTCCGGCGTGCAGATTGTCTTCGGCATTGCAAGGCGGGTTCCCCTTCTGATCTCCTAGTTGATCTTCAGATGTAATGATTGTATCCGGATTTGTATGCACAACCGCAGAGGACACAATATTTTACGGGTCCAACCCACCGACTACTTTTTGGTAATAAGACACCACGCCTGTCCGGCCACTACTTGCAAACCCTTTTTGCCGACCCATCGCCCCACATCCCAAGACGTGGCCTTATTGGCACGTCTTATCCAAGCGGAGATCGTGCCTCCCTTTTTTAAGGGATTCCTTTCAACCCGGACGTGGGTAACCCAACCGTCGCTCGGGTACAACTCCTTGGAAACAAGCAATTTTTTTAGGCCCAAGAGGAGATGTTTGATATCTGCAGCCTTTATATAGGGGTACAGACCCGTCTTTTTCTTCCACGCTTGCCTCTTTCTCAACCCCTGCTACCCTGAGTTCCAAAACCCGGGTTTCGGTCGCCACCAGCCCCAATCATGTCCAGATCCAGCCGTCAAGGCCGGTGGTTAGCTTCTTCTTTTGTGGAGGAAGACATTGCAAAGCTTCGAGCGGCGAGGTACGTGACCGCTGAAATCCATCATCGGCTTCCTGCCGAGGGGCAGGTTATTCCCACCCCCAAATCTGGCGAGAGGGTCGTGTTCGTGTCCCACTTCCTTCGCGGGTTGGGGTTTGCACTTAACCCCTTCGTCCGAGGGCTCATGTTCTATTACGGGCTAG
Source organism: Triticum aestivum (assembly GCF_018294505.1). Classification (NCBI taxonomy): domain Eukaryota; kingdom Viridiplantae; phylum Streptophyta; class Magnoliopsida; order Poales; family Poaceae; genus Triticum; species Triticum aestivum. The sequence continues at coordinate 224,308,805 of NC_057809.1, read as the reverse complement.
ACTTTCACGATTTGGCCCCGGACTCTATTCTTCTTATCTCGACATTTATCGTCACGTGCGAAGCCCTCCTCCGAACTCCTCCGCACTTCGGCTTGTGGCTCAAGACCTTCAATGTGAAGCCGCAAGTGGTAGAGGGGGAGCAGGCCGAGTGCGGCGGTGCTATAGTGAGCAAGCTTGCTAGCGCCGTTTGGCTGAAAGGATCCTTTGCCAAATCTTCCGATCTATGGCAGTAGGGGTGGTTCTATATCACCGAGCCCCACAGCTCCAAGTGGGTAACTGCGCCCGCATTTCGATCCAGCCCCCCCAATTCAGCTTGCATCGTGGATTAACAAGGGGCTGCATTGGGGATCAACTAATGATGTGCGAACTCTGCAAAGTCGCATCTGAAGCCTCATTGAGAGGGACATCGACATAGCCAACATCGTTCAAGTAATACTACTTCTTCGGACTCTGCCATGCCAGCGACGGCCTCTCCGCCTATGGGAGCTCAATCCAGAAGGGCCATGGACTCTTTAGCACTTCTTCGGCACAACGCGTGAAGGAATGTGGAGATTATTCTTTGGGAAACGGAGGCAATGGCCGGACACCACCAAAGATGTCGGCCTAGACTGTAACCATCCGGATACCTTATAGTCAGATACCTTGTGGCAAGATACCAACAATATCATCCTTTTTCAGGGCTGGATAAAGAAGGTGAAGCGGATTAGGTGTCCGGCTCCCCTTCCCGAAGACTCAGCTAATCCTGTGTTACCAAGGATGCTGGCCTCGGTGCCATACCAGGCACTAGCAGGGGAGGGAGAAAAGACCCAAGCTGACCTTGGTTCCGGAGGTAAGTCGGGCACTGAGTCCTGAGAAATCGACCTTTCATCGCCCGAAGATGGAGGTGGAAAAGGACCCAATATCCCTTCTCCAAATAGGAGAAAAAGGGTCGCCTCCGAAGATTGGGAGGGGCAGTCTTCCTAGAAGGGCAAGATGCCATCATCGATCGGATTGGGTTTGGAAAGTGACGCCATTGAGCAGCTCCAATAGGGGGACAAGCCCTCGGCCAAACCGTAAGAGAATCCAGAGTACTTCGATAGCGTCCCGCTCCGTTATTATTACCGAAGATACACGTAACGCATTTATGCATTTTTACAGGCCATCACAGAATTTTTCTGGGCGATCCTCTTCTCCGGGCACTACTAGGAAAAGGGCTATAGATAGGATTGATACTAACGGCGCACCAGGGAAGTAGTGCGCCACTACTATATACTAATGGCGCACCTGTTGGTGATGCGCCATTAGTGTGGAAGACACTAATGGCGCACCAGAAACAGGGTGCGCCACTAGTATTAATTTTTTTTCCATTTTTCCATACATACTAATGGCGCATCAGGTCGACAATGCGCCATTACTAGTTCTAACTAGTAATGGCGCACCAGGCAGAGAGTGCGCCATTACTGTAATTTTTTCTTATTCTTTTTTTTTGCAAAACTACTAATGGCGCACCGTTTCACAGTGCGCCATTACTAGTTTAAACTAGTAATGGCGCACTATTACACGGTGCGCCATTAGTATATATATTTATATTTTTTACTTTTTTGCAAAACTTCTAATGGCGCACCACCTGCAGGTGCGCCATTAGTAACCAGGGTTACTAATGGCGCATTTCCTTGTGGTGCGCCATTAGTAACCTGGGACCCCAACAAGATATTTTGGACAGCCCCACACCTACCCACTCACTTTCCCCACTTCATTCCCTCCACCTCCTTCTCCAAGCTTTCGGCTGCCTCCTCCTCCTCACCTCATTTCCACCATAGATTCATCAAAATTAAGTGGTGAAATTACCTTTTTTTGATAGGTAAGTAAGGGGAAAGCTATCTTCATGATGTAGATCTACTTTTTTTCTCCCTAGCTCGCTCCAACAACGTGCACATGCACTTTTTGTGGCCTAGCTAGATCTATGTATGTTTGTGGTGTTGCATGTGTTTGTGGTGTTGCATATATGTTTGTGTTTGAAGGTACCGGTATTTGAAATGCGATAGTTGCCAATATTTTGCCGGAATGTTTTGATTCATTTCCGTTTCGGCGAGAATTTTGGCACTATGCATTCTTTTTGGTCCTATTTTTAGGGAAGGTCATGCCAAATTTTTTCTTGGTTCTAAAATATCGTTTTGCTCTACCCCGCAGGCGACCATGGTCCGCACGATGACTGAAGGCATCGTGAATAGGTTTTTGAGCTCCGCGAAGGCCGAGATGCTTCAAAAGAACGAGACGGAGATAAGATGTCCGTGTCGAAGATGCAAGCTGAAGAGCCTTATTGCGGACCCGGATTCCGGGCAGGTGCGGGACCACCTGCTCTTGCGTGGTTTCATGGATGGCTATCGGTGGCAAGGTGATGAAGATGACTATGAAGTCGTCCATGGCCGGGGCCGGGCAAGAAATGAGGAAGGGCAACAAGACAAGTACCACCGCGGCGAGGGCGGGCGAGAAGACGAAGAATCTCCAGGACATGATCACGACGGTGATGCTGTACACAGTCATCATGTAGAAGATGTCGTACATGATGATGAGGAAGATCAAGACGAAGGGCATGATCATGAAGATGAAGATGCCGGAGCAGACGACGATGGAGGCTGGGTGCAGGACCCTCATATTCAAGAGCTGCTTCTCAAGCAGACGGATAACGCAAGAGCTGCCGCCCGAGAGAAAGCCAAGCTGGATCAACTGGAGATAGACGCGGTTACTCCATTGTATGAAGGATGCAGGCCCGAGGATACCCGCCTGAAAGTAACGCTCATGGCTCTGGAGATGAAGGTAAAACACAAAATGACCGACGCATGCTTCGACGAGAACATGTCATTCTGGCACGAACGTCTTCCCAAGGGGAACAAGTGCCCGACCAGTTTCGAGGAGGCGAAGAAAATCGTGTGTCCTCTGGATTTACCGCACGTGAAATACCATGTGTGCATGAACAATTGTATCATTTATCGGGACGAGCACGCGGAGTCTACCATATGTCCGGTGTGCGGCGTCACTCGATACAAGAAGAGGAAGAAAGCTCCTCGAAAATCGGTGTGGTACTTTCCGATCACTCCTCGTCTGCAGCGGTATTTCGCGGACCCTAAGGTAGCAAAGCTCCTGCGTTGGCACGCGGATAGGGAGGAGAAGAAGCGGGAAGATGACGGAAATGATCCGGAGATAAATAAAAAAGACAAGATGCTGAGTCACCCTAAGGATGCGAGCCAGTGGCAAGCGTTGAACTTCGAATACCCAGAATTTGGGAAGGATCCAAGGAACATCGTGCTGGGCGCGAGCACCGATGGAGTCAATCCGTTTGGCAGCCAGAGAAGCACACATAGCACCTGGCCTGTGTTTGTGTGGATGTACAACCTTCCCCCTGGTTGTGCATGAAGAGGAAGTACATTCACATGAGTATGCTAATTGAAGGGCCGAAACAACCAGGGAACGACATCAATCTGTATCTGGGGCTGCTGAAGGAGGAGCTAGACACGCTGTGGAAAACGCCAGCCAATACGTGGGACGCCGCAGAGAAAGAATATTTCCCTATGAGAGCCGCACTGCTCACGACGGTGCACGACTATCTCGGTTACGGATATCTCGCGGGGCAGGTAGTCCACGGATTTTCTGGATGCGTAAGGTGCATGGATGACACAACGTATCGCCAGCTAGATAGAGATCCCGGGTCTTCGAAAACCGTGTTCATGGGACATCGAAGGTGGCTTCGCGACGATGACCCGTGGAGGAAACGCAAGGATCTGTTCGATGGTGAAACCGAACCCCGAAAACGCCCGTGTACGAGGAGCGGCGAGGAAATAGACGAGCTGTTGAAAAATTGGAAAGACTGCCCACTGCCGGGAAAGAAGCAAAAGGCGCCAGAGCCGGGAAAGAAGCGAAAGGCGCCAGAGCCGCTGCTGAAGGTATGGAAAACGAGGTCTGTTTTCTGGGACTTGCCGTACTGGAAGATCCACCGTGTGCCTCACAGCCTTGATGTCATGCATATCACGAAGAACGTGTGCGAGAGTCTGCTTGGTACCCTGCTCAACATGCCAGAGAGGACCAAAGATGGGCCGAAAGCAAGGGCAGACTTGAAATCAATGGGCATCAGGCAGGAGCTTCACGCTAATGATGATGATGATGATGATGATGAGGCGAAGCAGGACACAGAAAGTCGTCGCAAAGGCAAAAAGGCCAAGAAGACCGGAAATGACTACCCTCCCGCGTGCTTCACTCTAAGTCAGGAGGAGATCGAGCAGTTTTTCACCTGCCTCCTAGGAGTAAAACTTCCTTACGGTTACGCGGGGAAGATAAGCAGATACCTAGACCCAGCGAAGCAGAAGTTCAGCGGGATGAAGTCTCACGACTGTCACGTGCTGATGACGCAGATACTTCCAGTTGCAATCCGTGGGATCATGGACGCGCACGTCCGTGAAACGCTATTTGGCCTATGCAACTTTTTCGACGTCATCTCTCGGAAGTCGATTGGCGTGAGGCAACTCAGAAGGCTACAGGAAGAGATCGTGGTGATACTATGCGAGCTTGAGATGTACTTCCCGCCCGCATTCTTCGACGTTATGGTGCATCTGCTGGTCCATATCGTGGAGGATATCATCCAACTCGGGCCGACGTTCCTGCACAGCATGATGCCGTTCGAAAGGATGAATGGTGTCATCAAAGGATACGTTCGCAACATGTCACGTCCAGAGGGAAGTATAGCCAGGGGCTTTCTGACCGAAGAGTGCATCTCCTACTGCACGAATTATCTAGGCATCGAGAACCCCGTTGGTCTGCCCGTCAACAGGCACCTCGGCAGGCTCGCTGGATGGGGTCACCGTGAGGGTCGCCGCGAAATGCATGTCGACTTCGAGGGTCGACTCGCCGACTTTGAAAGAGCAAACCTAGTCGCGCTACAACACATAGACGTGGTCGATCCTTGGGTGGTAGAGCACAAAACCTTTATTGAGAAGACGTACAATGACCGAGGCCAACAGAGGACGGACGGAGATATACTCAAAGAGCACAACTCATGTTTCACGCGTTGGTTCAAGCAGAAGCTTCTGTCGTACCCTTTACATGAAGATTCTTCCGCGGAAGAACAACTCATATTCGCCTTGTCACAGGGCGCCGAGCACAACCTGATGACCTATGAGGCGTACGATATCAACGGCTACACATTCTACACCGAGGACAAGGACATGAAGAGCGATGGTTATCAGAACTCCGGGGTAACGATGGAATCCTACACCGGTAACGACAAGGACAGATACTACGGAAGGATCGAGGAGATCTGGGAGCTGAGCTACGCTGGAGAGAAGGTCCCGATGTTCCGTGTCAGATGGGCCAAGAGCGTCCTAAAAGAAGACCGGTATTTCACCACCATGGTTATACCCGAAGCCAAATCCAAGACCGCGGGCGCAAACGTCACCGCGAAAAATGAGCCATGGGTACTGGCTTCCCAAGTGGACCAATGCTTCTTCATTACCGACCCGTCAAAGCCCAGTCGTGTTGTTGTGAGGAGAGGCAAAAGGAAGATCATCGGAATGGATGGAGTAGCCAATGAGCAAGACTTCGACAAGTACGGCGACCCGAAGATCGAACATGACGACGACGATGAAGTAGCAGCACACACCACAAGAAGAAGCAGGACCACCCGACCTAAAGGACGTCCGTTCCACAGAAGAACTCCATTTGCGAAAAAGAAGGGCAAGAAGATTGTGAACAGATAGCTAGCTAAGATCGATTGTATTTAAATCGTAGTCTTCATTTCTCGATTGTATTTCATGGGCACTTTTTGATATCATGAATATTTTTAAATTTCATGGGCACTTTTTGAATTCATGAGGACACTTGATCTCGATCCCCCTCCATCTCGATCTCGATTCCCCCTCCATCTCGATCCCCCTCCATCTCGATCCCCCGCACCCTCCCCCGCTAGCTCCACCGCCGCCGACGACCCACCGCAACCCTCCCCCGCTCCACCGCCGCCGACGAGCACCCGGCCCCCCGCACCCTCCCCCGCTCCACCGCCGCCAACGGGCACCCCCCACACCCTCCCCCGCTCCACCGCCGCCGCCGATGATATTTTCAAGTAACAAATTTGAACATATTTTTTAAAAAATTATTACTGTTTTTATAAAAAAATATTACTGTTATGATTAAAACAAAATTCTAATGGCGCACCGAGGGGTGGTGCGCCATTAGAATAGTCGTACTTATGGCGCACGAGGGGGTGGTGCGCCATTAGAAAGCTTCCCCCCACACTAAATTCTAATGGCGCACCACCCCTCGGTGCGCCATTAGAATAGTCGTACTTATGGCGCACGAGGGGGTGGTGCGCCATTAGAAAGCTTCCCCCCACACTAAATCCCCAATCTCTCTAATCTCTCCCCTGCCTCATCGATCTCACCCGCTGCCCCCCCGGCCGTGTTCGCCGTCCCCCTCGCCGCCCCCTCGCCTCCTTCGCCGTCCCCGAGCAGCGTGGCCAGTCCGGACCAGGGAGGAGTGCCCCACGCACCCACCCGACCGCGCCGCCGCCTCGTCTCCTCCCACCTCTCGCCCCTCCGGCCGGATCGGCGGAACCCCCTCCCCCGCCTCCCGCCGCCTTCCCGCGCCGCCCACTCCGACCTCGCCGTCCCCGAGCAACAGCAGCAGCAGCAGCGCTCCGCCCCCTCGCGCTAGCCTAGGGCTTCCGCTCAGGTATCGCCCCCTGTGACCTTGGCCACTTCGTTGCCTCCCGGTAGAGCAGAGATTCTACTGCTTGTCTTGTGTTTTTCTGGGTTGCTGCGTGCGCGTGAGAGAGGAACTTACTCCCAGTGAACTTACTAGCATTTTATGTTACTGCTTGATTACTAGCATTGGGTAGCACCAGTAAACCTTATTTCGTGTATATTCACCTAGGTTACATCACCACAGCTCTATTTAAATCTCATTGCCGAAATTATATCTAGCAAATATCATCTCTGGCACTGCTTGTGCTTGTATGTGTTTGTAAATTGAAAACCTGGAGTAGAACAAGTCCATGCATCACAATCTATCATAATCTATTCCCCAAGCTATCACAATCTATCATAATTTATGTGTCCAGCTATCATAATTTGATTAGTTCCATAAATTTGTATGACCACAGATTTAGAAAATTTTCAGAGATTTGTATGACCAAAGATACAGTTCAGATTTGATTAGTTCCATAAATTTGTATGACCAAATATATATTTCAGATTTGTATAGTTTCAGAGATTTGTATGACCAAAGATACAGTTCAGATTTGAATTGTTTCAGAAATTGGTATGACCAAAGATGCTATTGTATATAAATGGGCTGCTGTAGAACTGTTCTTCATCTTTACAGTGCTGTTGTATAGAAATATGCTGAATTTTCTGCTCTGATTGTTGCTCAAAGAAATTTAGCAAAAAAATGGGGTCCTGGGAGACGCCGCTGCTGCTTGAGGCCCTTGAGAGGCCCTTCGTGTCGTGATGATTTTGCAGGTACCCCGAGAGGCCCTTGAGTTTGCCGGAATGTCGATTAACTTCCGTTCCGGCAAATTCGGGTACTCCATATGTCCTATTTTCAGCAAAGGTCATGCTGAAATTTTCCGTGAATTTTAGCATGACTTTGCTAAAAATCGGACATATGAGGTACTTGCTACTAATGCATGGGCCGGGGTATCTTAGTACTTAATTAAGTAGGATCAACTGCCCCTTTATTCTTGCTGTATTAAACCATAGGTGGCAATAGAGCCAAGTGATTAGTGCCAAGTGATTAGGCCCAACCTAGGGTGCCTCGGCATCGATAAACCCTAAATGATGAAAACTTAACTTGGCTGCCCCGGATGCCTCGGTGTCGATGAGAACCTAAATGATGTACGCTTAGGCTTTTAGGGTGCCTCGGCGTCGACAAACCCTAAATGATGAAAGCTTAGGCTTTTAGGGTGCCTCGGTGTCGACAAACCCTAAATGATGAGACCATGATCTTGTTCCTTGACAATAACCAACTTTTTGACCAAACTTTTTTCCTATTTAGAGCGAAACATGGCCCACAACGATGAGGCCGGTGGTTCGGGCGGCAAGCAATTCTGGGAGCTGTCCCAGGATATGTCGTCATCATCATCGGACGACGAAAGTCTCCCGGCGGAGTGCGACTGGTGCCACGACGATCGAGGTCTGTGCGACATGCCTCACCTGGACGATGATCGGCGCTTCAGCATTAAGCTCGAGGAGACCTTCGAAGTTGAAACGGTACACAACGACGACAAGTGTTATTTTCATAATTAAGCATGACTTCAACTATTTCAACGTGTAATTTTCATCTTTTACAATTCGAGTATAGCTTATCCCATGCCATGCAAGACGCTATGTCTTGGAGAGGATGGATTTTGAAGACCATGAAATTTCTGAAACAAAGAAAATTCACCTAAGGACTCATCACGATGTGGACTTTGAAGTAAATCTATATAATTCTGAGAGCGTAACCCATTTTGGTTGCAAAAATTGGGAAGCATTTTGCAAGATGTATGGTTTTGATGAGGGTATGCTTATCACCATGGATCTTGGTAATCCTGACATCAACCAAGACAATATGGACATTTGGGTCCTTGTTGATACGCCTCCAGTTCTACCGCTATGTGAGTTTCTCAAACATAGTTATTAGCTAATTTATATTGTTTATTTCAAAATAGTTGACAGCTTATTTCCATTGACAGCTTATTTTTATTGTTCAAAGAATGTGCGGGAGATGGTAGACAAAACCCACTACACCGATGGCTCCGAATTAACAACTTACAAGGAGAAAAATCATTTGGTCGGATTTTGTACTGACATTGAGAATTACAATATCTACAATCAAACTCCTCAACATTATGGTAAATACGTGCCACTAGTGCATGTGTTCAACTACGGTAACTACCATGGAGATACCCTGGTAAGATTTTTACTATTACGACATCCGTGCATCTTTTGCATACTTCTAAAACTAGTACATCATTGCTAACTATGAAGTTATTACTATGTTTTTCAACAGATAATCCCAAAGAATTGTGTGCCTCATATGATGTATCTAAAAGGTAGTGTTAATGTTTTGAACATACAGCCAGGTCGTCCTACGAATCTCAACTGTCCATACGAGATTTCTAAAAGAAGTGGAGACATGAAAATCAAAGGATGGAAAAAATGTATGGCAGTCGTAAGGAGCTTCTTGGAAGCAAAAGGAAGCGAAGCGCAAGAATTGGAGACAAGATGTTCTCCATTCTCCATAATGGAGAGTCAAGGTCTATATTGTTTTATGCTATTTTAGCTTAAATAGGGTATTTAGGTCCTGCCTAATACTGATGATCATGTGCTAAGAACAATTAAGTAGGGTTGGTTCGAAGACTATCAAGATGATGATCGTATGACTTGTTATGAATAACGAGTAGAAGTTGTATGATGATGATTAGTAGGACTTGTTAGGATTAGTATTACTTCCGACAAACTCGATACTCGCGATCTTGAGACTTGTAATGTTTTATCTTTGTTCGATCTTTTGAATTCGGAGACTAATATGCTGAATTGTATTCAGAGACTAATCTTCTATTGTATTCGATGAATCTGATGTTGTTGTGTGCTGCTGTCTATATTCTGTCTAATAATATATTTTATATTCTGTCTAATAATATATTTTGTAACCTGCGCAAAAATCAGAAAAGGGAAAAAACCAAATATTCATACTAATGGCGCATCACCACCAGGTGCGCCATTAGTATGCAAAAGGATACTAATGGCGCATCAACAAAGAATGTGCCATTAGTATGACAAAGCCATGCTTACGTATGGCCCCCCGGGAGGCACACTAATGGCGCATGCTGTTACATACTAATGGCGCACTAGTTGGTGCGCCATTAGTATACCAGATACTAATGGCGCACCTGTGGTGCGCCATTAGTAAGATATACTAGTGGCATGCTACTAGCGGCGTACTGGTAATGCGCCATTAGTAGGCAAAACCAGTGCGCCATTAGTAGGCCTTTTCCTAGTAGTGGGGGAGTCTTCTCCCAGAGATGATGGAGAGTGAGACGCCTCCTCCAACCTCCTCGCCCAATAAGGCGGATGACTCTGAAGTGTCATCACGGAGGGTCCCTTTAGACCAGGGGACAGAAGAGGCAGTACCCAAAGGTAGACCTCCGACCATCCAGGATTCCGGGGACGATGATAACAAAGGCCCCGGACTGTCTGGTTCATAGCCGACAGCGATTTTGAAGACGGGTGAGTAGATTCCTTCAAAGGATGATTGTGCTTTTCGAGCAGCTTCCGGAGACCCAGGGACTCCGGATATGTTGCGGAAGGCATCCGTCTCGGGGGAACAGCGTACCTTGATGGGTATAGTGATTGAAAAGATTTCGTCCACGAAGAGCGGATTAAATGAGGCCTTCATGAGCCTACTGAAGGGCTTCGAGGTTTGTGACATAACATTTTCAGCTATGTTTCATTTGCAAAGATGCGCCTGTGTATAGGTAGTAGCCCCTGATACTCGGGTTGGCTTCCGATGGGAAGCAAAACGGAGGATCGAAAAGGATCGTTTGAGGAGTAACCTGATCAACTTTGAACACAAGCTGCTGCCCCCTTGGCTGCTTCCCGAACTATGAAAATTGCCGATTTGTAGTGGAAGCTTGATGTGGCAGGGGATGATCTTGCTTTAATCAATATACGTCTTGACGAGTCACAAGGTATGTATTCGGGGCAATCCTCATACATTTTTGTGGTATAAGCATGCTGCTGAGATTTAGATGCTGGAATATGCATGGCTGCAAATGGTGTTGCCGCCATTGAAGTTCTTTGAGTGGATCTGGCCCGGGCCAAGGAGCAGGCCCGTCGCAGTAATGCTGCTACCAAAAAGGCATCGACTGAATTAAAAGCCAAACAAGTTGCACGGCGCCAAGATGAGGAGAACATATCCAGTATGACGCTCGAACTGGAGAATGCTACCGGCCGCTGTGAATTTCTAGGGAAAGAGAGTAAAGCCTTAACGGCTGATCTAGACAAGGCCTTACAAGAGGCTAGAGAAGCGCGGTCGGAATCCAGAGCAGCCCGTGAGGAGGTTTGACATGCGAGGGAGATTGCGGCTGGAAAGCCCTTTCTGCTCCAAACTAAGTTCGGTGACCCCAGCTTAACCAAGTATGGAGTTCTCCGGATGAGTTCTTAGACTTGCCGAAGAGTTCTGCTGATGCGGTGCAGTATTACCAAGCGCGAGATGGATATGCAACGGAGAAGCTTTTTTGGTCGCAGTTTGGCGCATCAAAGCGCCCTCTGTTGCTCAATGAACAGATGTCCCAATGGGCCGAACTTCATAGGATATCCCGCGCTGCCATGAAGGATGTCATAATCTGGTTGTGGCCAACCGAGCCTGTTCCGAATAGCTATTTCGGTTTGCTGCAGAGGCTTGTTGACGCGGTGCCGCGTATCGATGCTGTGAAGCGATCATCATGCATTGAGGGTGCGCGAATGGCTTTTTCCCGAGTCAAAACATTCTGGGGGAAGATGAAGGCCATCGATGTTGCGACGAAGAGTCCGCCCAAAGGCAAGGTCCGCCCGGAACCGGAGCATTATTTTGAAGACGTCCTAGAGGCTGCCCGCTTTATAGAGGGTCAGTGCTCGAAAGACGTAATGTTCGAGTGAGGTGTATGAAAATTGTGAAAGACAATTTTATAGTTAATCTATTTATGTTTTGGTTCAAAGCTTGAATTCCTCATGTGCAGCCGTTTTGATATAATTTGAAAGTTTTTCAGTCGTCGGCTTCAGCCCCCTCGTAGGAAGTACGGGGGTGTTTGGAAAGGCATTTAATCACTCTTTATCCAACGTCTTGGTCCATGAAGGAGGTGATAAATGCGGCGAACCAGGCAATCAGACTATAGGGCGTTAACGCTTTCACTTAGCCATAGGAGTTTTATTGTGGGGCTACGACATAGCCCCTGGTATGTATGCGGCATATGGTGCCTTACATAATTGATCTGAAAAAGATCCCTCATGTGACATGGAGAATCGCTAAAGATTCCAAGAAGTCGTCAAGTGGTTGACCAGCTCACGCCGCATCATGACAGTCAGTTTTCGGCTTTCTCTACTGAGGTGCTCATCCGGTTTAGACCAGGGCACAATCGCAGTAGTTCTCCCTTTACTACCCTAGCCGATAGAGCGGAACATAGGGTAGCAAGCACAGGAGTCGGGCAACCCAACTATTGACCCAAGACAATGATTTGGAGCTAATGCATATAAGACCAAACTTGTGACGCCGAAGTATGCTATAGAGTTGTTCGGACTTTTATTGGCAACTCATTTGTTCCCACACCAAGCCCCTCGCAGGTTATGCCAAGGTATTTCAATGGCTTCTTCCGCTGATCTGGCTTGGGATTGCTGAATCCGGTGTTGACCGTTGTGTCGCCTGATCTTTCATTGTCATTATGACTGTTGTTTTTGCTTCCTCGTGGCTTGCCATTGCCGTCTCGGATTTTGGAGGTGCCCTGGTTGCTGGCACTATTGCTTCTACGAGCGAGCCATCTGTCTTCTCCCGCACAAAAGCGGGTCATCAGAGCAGTGAGGGTTGTCATGGATTTAGGTCCGTCTTGGCCGGTGGCGTGCAAGCCATTCGTCCCGGATGTTGTGTCCGAAAGCCGCAAGGTCTTTCGTGTCCGGACAGTCGACGATTTGGTTCTTTTTGACTAAGAACCGATTGCGGAGCTCCCTGGCTGATTCTCCAGGCTGTTGGACAATGTGACTTAGGTCATCGGCATCTGGTGGCCGGACATGTGTTCCTCGGAAGTTATTGAGGAAGGCCTCTTCCAAGTCCTCCCAGCTGCCTATGGAGTTTTCAGGCAGGCTATTTAACCAGTACCAAGCTGGCCCTTTTAGTTTTAGTGGGAGGTATTTAATGGTGTGGAGGTCGTCCCCACGGGCCATGTGGATGTGGAGGATGAAATCTTCTATCCATACCTCGGGATCGGTTGTCCCGTCGTATGATTCAATATTGACAGGTTTGAATCCTTCAGGGAATTCATGATCCATTACTTCATCAGTGAAGCAAGGCAGGTGTGCGGCGCCTCTATGTTGGACCACACTACGATGTAACTCCGAAAGAGTCCCTTTACGGTTTTCGGATCGGGCGTGGCGAGGCTTGACACGTCCGAATAGGTAGCCATCATCGCGTGTCGAATCATGCTGTCGCGATCCGTAGTTTGGTCTTGTGTTTCCTACTCTATTGTCAAAGTCCCTCTGCAGGTTGTCTGGGTAATCGTGACCTGCATTGTTCTTGCCTTTACGGCGAGGTGGGGCGGTCTGGTGTTCGGCTTGAGTTGCCTCTTTATCCGGACAGAGTTGTCGGCGACCTGCCGCATTGTGTGACGATGGTATGGGCTCCAACGCCCCGTCATCGGACTGGTGTAGCGATCTCTGCTTTGGGTAGCTTTTGGCTAGGCCACTGAGGCCGTATTCCTCAGCGACCAGGACTTCGGTCCATCTAACATTGAGTAGGTCTTGGTCAGCTTGAAGCTTTTGCTACTTCTTTTTCAGGATCCTTGCCGTAGCTATCAGCCTGCGCCTGAAGCGCTCCTGCTCAAGGGGCTCTTCGAGTATGATGAAGTCTTTGTCGCCGAGGCTTACCTCATCTTCGGAGAGCGGAATGTAGTTGTCGTCCTCTGAACCGTCGCTGGACGGGGCCTGTTCATCGGGGCTGGCTTGCCCATTTTCTTGTTCCTCCTGCTCGAATATTGCTCCCACAGGGTCTTCATTGCTTTCGGCGCCGTCCGAAGTGCTATTTTCTCCAGCGCCATCGTTGTTGCGGCGTGACTTGGGGCGAGGTTTGGGGCGTCAGAACTTAGATAGTGTCTCAGGAGTTTTAACTGGATCTCCCTTGTCCTTGCCGCGAGGTCTTTTAAGTGTATCGATCATGTACACATCATATGAAGGGGTGGCCGTAGGGGGTGCATAGTTGTGACAATCCGGTCTAGCAGTTAGTTTAGCAGTTCTTCATCGCCATGGGTCCCAAGAAGAAGACGATCACGGCGATCGGCTCGTCAGGGGCCGAACGGCCCGTACCAGTGCGGGCGAGTGGTGGGGCGGTCGCGGACGGAAGCCAAGGCGCGGCTCGTGAACACCCGCATCACTCTGGCAGCCAAAGCCTGACGAGCGGCGTCGTTCGTGCGCGAGACGACGGGGCACACGCCACCAAATCCAAAGACGGAGCCAGGCCCCCCGCAGGCGGCGCGGGGCCCTCCAGGGGCGGCGTCATGCCACCCACGGGCCGTGTGGCGACTTCCGAGGCTCCTACGCCGGCGCCCCGGACGCGCTCTTCCCAGGTTGTGCGCAACGAGCAGCGTCATCACACTGGCGACCCTGGGCACATTCATGGGAAGAGTCATGTGCATCATTCACGGGACGTAGAAGGCCACCACACGCTCCTAAGTGCTGGCGGAAATGGCATACAGCCGCCAGGCCGTGATAGAGCTCCTTCTAATGTGGTTAGAAGTCGGAGCGCATCACAGTCCATGCAGCTTTCGCCACCATCCATGCCAGCGGAAGCTTTGGCACGCACGCTGATACGTCTCCAATGTATCTATAATTTTTGATTGCTCCATGCTATATTATCTACTCTTTTGGACTATATTGGGCTTTATTTTCCACTTTTATATTATTTTTGGGACTAACCTATTAACCGGAGGCCCAGCCCAGAATTGTTGTTTTTTTTACCTATTTCAGTGTTTCGAAGAAACGGAATATCAAACGGAGTCCAAACGGAATAAAACCTTCGGGAATGTGATTTTCTCACCGAACGTGATCCAGGAGACTTGGAACCTGCTCCAAGGAACAAAAGAGGCGGTCACAAGGGTGGGGGGCGCCCCCCCTAGGGTGCGCCCCCTGCCTCGTGGGCCCCTCGGAGCTCCACCGACGTACTCCTTCCTCCTATATATACATACGTACCCAAACGATCAGAACAGGAGCCAAAAACCTAATTCCACCACCGCAACTTTCTGTATCCATGAGATCCCATCTTGGGGCCTGTTCCGGAGCTCCGCCGGAAGAGGGCCATCGTCACGGAGGGCTTCTACATCATCATAGCCTCTCCGATGAAGTGTGAGTAGTTTACCTCAGACCTTCGGGTCCATAGTTAGTAGCTAGATGGCTTCTTCTCTCTCTTTGGATCTCAATACAAAGTTCTCCCCCTCTCTTGTGGAGATCTATTCGATGTAATCTTCTTTTTGCGGTGTGTTTGTTGAGACCGATGAATTGTGGGTTTATGATCAAGTCTATCTATGAATAATATTTGAATCTTCTCTGAATTATTTTATGTATGATTGGTTATCTTTGCAAGTCTCTTCGAATTATCTGTTTGGTTTGGCCAACTAGATTTGTAGTTCTTACCATGGGAGAAGTGCTTAGCTTTGGGTTCGATCTTGCGGTGTCCTTTCCCAGTGACAGAAGTGGCAGCAAGGCACGTATTGCATCGTTGCCATCGAGGATAACAAGATGGGGTTTATTTCATATTGCATGAATTTATCTCTCTACATCATGTCACCTTGCTTAAAGTGTTACTCTGTTTTTAACTTAATACTCTAGATGCATGCTGGATAGCGGTCGATGAGTGGAGTAATAGTAGTAGATGCAGTATCATTTCGGTCTACTTGTCACGGACGTGATGCCTATATACATGATCATGCCTAGATATTCTCATAACTATGCTCAATTCTTTCAATTGCTCAACAGTAATTTGTTCACCCACCGTAGAATACTTATGCTCTTGAGAGAAGCCACTAGTGAAACCTATGGCCCCCAGGTCTATTCTCATCACATTAATCTCCATCACTTTAATCTTGCTTTGCTTTTTTACTTTGCCTTTTACTTTCACTTTGCATCTTTATACCAAAAATACCAAAAATATTATATCTATCAGATCTCACTCTCGTAAGTGACCGTGAAGGGATTGACAACCCCTAATCACGTTGGTTGCGAGTAGCTATCGTTTTGTGCAGGTACGAGGGACTTGAGCATGGTCTCCTACTGGATTGATACCTTGGTTCTCAAAAACTGAGGGAAATACTTACGCTACTCTACTGCATCATCCCTTCCTCTTCGGGGAAAACCAACGCAAGCTCAAGACGTAGCAAGAAGGATTTCTGGCGCCGTTGCCGGGGAGTCTACGCAAAAAGTCAACATACCAAATACCCATCACAATACCTATCTCTTGCATTACATTATTTGACATTTGCCTCTCATTTTGCTCTCCCCCACTTCACCCTTGCCGTTTTATTCGCCCTCTGTCTCTCTATCCTCCCTCTCTATTTGCCTCCTTTTGCCTGTTTCTTGTTTGCTCGTATGGTTGGAATAGTTGTTTATTTATTACTAAACAGAGAACCTAAGATCTATGGATCCTCATCCGCTTGCTAATCTATTTAAGAGATCCAATTATGATGAACCAATTGCTAGTAAGTTTTGTGCACTAGATTATCTCTATGAGGTTTTGCTTGAAATTCGTGAATCTGAAAAGTGCGATGAATTACTTTATGAAGTGATTCACAATAGCTCCTTGAATGAAAAGCATGATTCCAATGATTTTACTATAAATTCTCTTGATGTAGATTGTGCTAATAATATGCAAAACCCTAAGCTTGGGGATGCTAGCTTTGTTATGTCTACTACTTGTTGCAACGATCATGATTGGGGTGATTCTTCTTTTAATCTTGAAAATTTATTTACTCCCCATGATGATTATGAGATTGATAATAGTGTTTGCAATAATACTGAAAGTGGGTTTGTAAGAGCGTCAACTTTAGATCCCACATATTTGGATAATGTTCAATCTTATGAAGTTTTTGATAAATGTGGGTTTGAAGAGGTCATGACTTTAGATAATGTTAATCCCACTATTTTGGAAGAGTGTCAACTTTGCATGTATGTGGATCGTGTTGGAAATTTTTTATGTGATGGCTATATTGTTGAATTTGATTATGATCCTACATGTAATTATTATGAGAGAGGAAAATATGGTAGTAGAAATTTCCATGTTACTAAATTACCTCTCATTATGTTGAGATTGCTATTGTTTCTTTCCGCTTCCTTGCATATGCTAGTTCTTGCTTGCCTTGATAGTTTGTTTGCCTATAAGATGCCTATGCATAGGAAGTATGTTAGACTTAGATGTTTTTGTCACGTGTTTTATGATGCTCTCTTTATGCTTCAATTCTTGTCTTTCATGTGAGCATCATTGAAATAGTATGCCTAGCTATAAGGCTTCAAAGAAAAGTGCTTGTTGGGAGACAACCCAATATTTATCCTTGCTGTTATTTAATAAATAAATTATCTAGCCTCTGTTATGGTTGTGTTTTTTGTGTTTAATTAGTGTTTGTGCCAAGTAGAACCGTTGGGAAGACTTGGGGAAAGTCTTGTTGAACTTGCTGTAAAAAAAAACAGAAACTTTAGCGCTCACGAGAACGGCTGTAATTTTTATTTGGAGAGTGCTATTTAGTTAATTCTTTTTGAAGATGATTAATAGATAAATTCCTCACGTCCAGAAATTTATTTTAGAATTTTTGGGGTTCCAGATCTTGCGCTAGCTACAGATTACTACAGACTGTTCTGTTTTTGACAGATTCTGTTTTTCTTGTGTTGTTTGCTTATTTTGATGAATCTATGGCTAGTAAAATAGTTTATAATCCATAGAGAAGTTGGAATACAGTAGGTTTAACACCAATATAAATAAATAATGAGTTCATTACAGTACCTTGAAGTGGTCTTTTCTTTTCTTTCGCTAACGGAGCTCACGAGTTTTCTACCTTAAGTTTTGTGTTGTGAAGTTTTCAAGTTTTGGGTAAGGATTTGATGGATTATGGAACAAGGAGTGGCAAGAGCCTAATCTTGGGGATGCCCATGGCACCCCCAAGATAATCTAAGGACACCTAAAATCCAAAGCTTGGGGATGCCCCGGAAGGCATCCCCTCTTTCGTCTACTTCTATCGGTAACTTTACTTGGAGCTATATTTTTATTCACCAACATGATATGTGTTTTGCTTGGAGCGTCTTGTATTATTTGTGTCTTTGTTTGTTAGTGTGCCACAATCATCCTTGCTGTACACACCTTGTGAGAGATCCATACATGAATTAAAATTTGATAGAATACTCTATGTGCTTCACTTATATCTTTTGAGCTAAGTAATTTTGCTCTATGTGCTTCACTTATATCTTTTGAGCTAAGTAATTTTGCTCTATGTGCTTCACTTATATCTTTTGAGCTAAGTAATTTTGCTCTATGTGCTTCACTTATATCTTTTGAGCTAAGTAGTTTTGCTCTATATGCTTCACTTATATCTTTTGAGCTATGTAATTTTGCTCTATGTGCTTCACTTAGATCTTTTAGAACACGGTGGTGGATTTGTTTTAAAGAAACTATTGATCTCTCATGCTTCACTTAAATTATTTTGAGAGACTCTTAATAGCATGGTAATTTCCTTAATAATAATATGCTTGGTATTCAAGATTTGTGAAGCTTTCTTTTGAGTGTGTTGAATACTAAGAAAAGATTGAAGCATGCTAATTGTTTTGAGATATGGAGGTGATAATATTAAAGTCATGCTAGTTGAGTAGTTGTGAATTTCAAGAATACTTGTGTTGGAGCTTGTGATTCCCGTAGCATGCACATATGGTGAACCGTTATGTGATGAAGTCGGAGCATGATTTATTTATTGATTGTCTTCCTTATGAGTGGCGGTCGGGGACGAGCGATGGTCTTTTCCTACCAATCTATCCCCCTAGGAGCATGCGCGTAATACTTTGCTTTGATAACTTCTAGATTTTTGCAATAAGTATATGAGTTCTTTATGACTAATGTTGAGTCCATTGATTATACTCACTCTCACCCTTCCACCTTTGCTAGCCTCTCTAATACCGCACACCTTTCGCCGGTATCATACACTCACCATATACCTTCCTCAAAACAGCCACCATACCTACCTATTATGGCATTTCCATAGCCATTCCGAGATATATTGTCATGCAACTTTCCACCATTCCATTTATTATGACACACTCCATCATTGTCATATTGCATATCCCGGTACACCGCCGGAGGCATTCATATAGAGTCATATTTTGTCCTAAGTATCGAGTTGTAATTGTTGAGTTGTAAGAAAAATAAAAGTGTGATGATCATCATTATTAGAGCATTGTCCCAGTGAGGAAAGAATGATGGAGACTATGATTCCCCCACAAGTCGGGATGAGACTCCGGACAAAAAAGGAGAGGCCATAAAAAAAATAAAAGGCCCAAATAAAAAATGAGAGAAAAAGAGAGAAGGGACAATGTTACTATCCTTTTACCACACTTGTGCTTCAAATTAGCACCATGATCTTCATAGTAGAGAGTCTCTCATGTTATCACTTTCATATACTAGTGGGAATCTTTCATTATAGAACTTAGCTTGTATATTCCAATGATGGGCTTCCTCAAATTGCCCTAGGTCTTCATGAGCAAGCAAGTTGGATGCACACCCACTTAGTTTCTTTTTGAGCTTTCATATACTTATATCTCTAGTGCATCTGTTGCATGGCAATCCCTACTCACTCACATTGATATCTATTGATGGGCATCTCCATAGCCCGTTGATACGCCTAGTTGATGTGAGACTATCTTCTCCCTTTTTGTCTTCTCCACAACCACCATTCTATTCCACCTATAGTGCTATGTCCATGGCTCACGCTCATGTATTGCGTGAAGATTGAAAAAGTTTTGAAAAAGTTAGAGTATGAAACAATTGCTTGGCTTGTCATCGGGGTTGTGCATGATTTAAATATTTTGTGTGGTGAAGATAGAGCATAGCCAGACTATATGATTTTGTAGGGATAACTTTCTTTAGCCATATTATTTTGAGAAGACATAATTGCTTTGTTAGTATGCTTGAAGTATTATCATTTTTATGTCAATATAAAATTTTGTCTTGAATCTTTCTAATCTGAATATTCATATCACAATTAAGAATATTTGCATTGAAATTATGCCAAGTAGCACTCCGCATCAAAAATTCTCTTTTTATCATTTACCTACTCGATGACGAGCAGGAATTAAGCTTGGGGATGCCTGATACGTCTCCAACGTATCTATAATTTTTGATTGCTCCATGCTATATTATCTACTATTTTGGACTATATTGGGCTTTATTTTCCACTTTTATATTATTTTTGGGACTAACCTATTAACCGGAGGCCCAGCCCAGAATTGCTGTTTTTTGCCTATTTCAGTGTTTCGAAGAAACGGAATATCAAACAGAGTCCAAACGGAATAAAACCTTCGGGAACGTGATTTTCTCACCGAACGTGATCCAGGAGACTTGGACCCTCCTCCAAGGAACAAAAGAGGCGGTCACGAGGGTGGGGGGCACCCCCCCCAAGGGCGCGCCACCCTGCCTCGTGGGCCCCTTGGAGCTCCACCGACGTACACCTTCCTCCTATATATACCTACGTACCCCCAAACGATCAGAACAGGAGCCAAAAACCTAATTCCACCGCCGCAACTTTCTGTAGCCACGAGATCCCATCTTGGGGCCTATTCCGGAGCTCCGCCGGAAGAGGGCCGTCATCACGGAGGGCTTCTACATCATCATAGCCTCTTCGATGAAGTGTGAGTAGTTTACCTCAGACCTTCGGGTCCATAGTTAGTAGCTAGATGGCTTCTTCTCTCTCGTTGGATCTCAATACAAAGTTCTCCCCCTCTCTTGTGGAGATCCATTCGATGTAATCTTATTTTTGTGGTGTGATTATTGAGACCGATGAATTGTGGGTTTATGATCAAGTCTATCTATGAATAATATTTGAATATTCTCTGAATTCTTTTATGTATGATTGGTTATCTTTGCAAGTCTCTTCGAATTATCCGTTTGGTTTGGCCAACTAGGTTGGTAGTTCATGCCATGGGAGAAGTGCTTAGCTTTGGGTTCGATCTTGCGGTGTCCTTTCCCAGTGACAGAAGGGGCAGCAAGGCATGTATTGCATCATTGCCATCGAGGATAACAAGATGGGTTTATTTCATATTGCATGAATATATCTCTCTACATCATGTCATCTTGCTTAAAGTGTTACTCTATTTTTTAACTTAATACTCTAGATGCATGCTGGATAGCGGTCGATGAGTGGAGTAATAGTAGTAGATGCAGAATCGTTTCGGTCTACTTTTCACGGACGTGATGCCTATATACATGATCATGCCTAGATATTCTCATAACTATGCTCAATTCTGTCAACTGCTCAACAGTAATTTGTTCACCCACCGTAGAATACTTATGCTCGTGAGAGAAGCCACTAGTGAAACCTATGGCCCCCGGGTCTATTCTCATCATATTAATCTCCATCACTTTAATCTTGATTTGCTTTTTACTTTGCCTTTTACTTTCACTTTGCATCTTTATACCAAAAATACCAAAAATATTATATCTATCAGATCTCACTTTCATAAGTGACCGTGAAGGGATTGACAACCCCTAATCGCGTTGGTTGCGAGTAGCTATCGTTTTGTGCAGGTACGAGGGACTTGAGCGTGGCCTCCTACTGGATTGATACCTTGGTTCTCAAAAACTGAGGGAAATACTTACGCTACTTTGCTACTTTATCCCTTCCTCTTCGGGGAAAACCAACGCAAGCTCAAGACATAGCACGCGCAGTTGCTCCTTGACTTTCCTCCTACTGCGGAGAAACTCGATGAGTGGAGAGCCACCATCCGAAGCCACGTTGGCGTTGCCAACAAAGATGAGCCACGACCGGCGGGGCCCTCTGGCCGGTGCTCCATCGAGCCGCCGCATGCCAGTGGTGGAAGGATCGGGGGCACTGCAGCCACGGTGCACTCTCTCCTCCTCCACGCCAGCCACCGCGGGTGTCGATCCGTCGTGACGGCGCTTGTGATAACATTTCTATAGCGTCGTACGACCCACGGACCCACCGCGATCAGCGCCAAGTTCTTCGGGAGCGAGTCCGTGAAGACGCTCGGACCACCATCGAGCGTTGGCGCGATGTGCGCCACTAGTCAGATAGGCAGGCAGGGCCCACTATGGACCACCCAGCATCGGGGGGCTCTGGCGACCTACCCTACGAGGTGGGTTGCCCGGCCTTTACCCGTGACCTGCGGCAGTTCCAGTGGCCCTCCCACCGCATGATCAAGCCAGACGTTGGCGAGAAGTACAACGGGAAGATCCACCCGTCAGAGTTCCTCAGCATCTACATCATCGCGATGCAAGCTACTGGAGCCCGCGATGACAAGGTGCTTGCCAATTACTTCCCGCTGGCACTAAAACCCAATGTCATGTCATGGCTGATGCACTTGCCGACGGATTCCATTTCTTCTTGGTCGGACTTGTGCCATGAGTTCGTTGGCGCCTTTACCGGAGGCCACCAAGCTCATGGCCAGGCAAGCGATTTGCATATCATTCCCTAGAAGGAAGATGAAACCATGTGCAAGTACATAGAGAGGTTCAGCCGAGTGCAGTACAACATCCCAGACGTTCATCCTGCCACTGTGATCAGCACATTCCATCAGAATGTGCGCAACCGCAAGATGTGTGAAGAGCTGGTGATGAACAAGGTCAAAGATGTGGCCGAACTTTATGTTCTGGCCGATAGGTGCACTCAAGCAGAAGAGGGGAGGAAGTACCCTGGCGAGGATGCCGGCACAGAAACTGACTCCACAGAGGAAGACGCGGCGACCCCGACGAAAAAGGGTCGGCGCCGCAAAAGGAAGTGCAAGGGCAAGACCGTGCTTGCTGTCGAGGGATCCGAGGACACCGGCGCTGCCAAGAAGGCCAAGGCAGACGACCCTGGCAAGGAAATTGCCGGGTGCGCCGCTTGCCGGGCCTTGGCGGCTGCCAACAAGCCAGGAGGCTCCGATAAGCAATATTGCAAGATCCACCGCACCAAGGGCCGCAACCTCCAGAACTGCTGGCAAGTCGAGCTGCTTGCTGAGAAGCAAAAAGCTGAGTATGAGAGGCGGGACAAGGAGAAGGGCCAGGATGGTGCCGATGGGTCTGTCAAGAAGGGTGGCGGCCAAGGAGGCCATCGCGGAAAGGATAATCAGCAAGAGAGGCCCGCTCGGGGCCGCGACAAGAAGCAAGAAGATGATGATCATGACGAAGATGACGAGTCTGGTGAGCACGAGTTCCAGAAGGCTACGGATGCCATGTGCGTCGACGGTGGCACCTCGTTGCACACTTCTCACCGCCAACTCAAGCAGTGCGCGCGTGAGATTACAGCAACGAAACCATCCCTCGATGCTCAGAGGCCACTAAAATGGTCTAGCACACCTATCATTTTCGACGCCGAGGACCACCCTGATCGCACCACCGCGGTCGGGTGTTCGTCGTTGTTGGTCTTGCCAACAATACGCAACCTCAAGGTGACGAAGATGCTAGTTGACGGCGGGGCCAGTCTGAACTTGATCTCGCCCGTTGTGATCAAAAGGCTCCAGATTCCTGATGGAGACCTCGAAGAGACGGGCACGTTTCAAGGGGTCAACCCGGGGAGAAGTCAGCCGAAGGGTAAGGTCATGCTGCCCGTGACATCTGGAGACGAGTTAAACTACATGACGAAGAGGATTGTTTTTGATGTAGCTGAGATCCCCTTGCCCTACAACTGGATTCTCGGCCGCCCGGCACTAGCCAAGTTTATGGCGGCGTCGCATTACGCCTACAACACGCTGAAGATGCCGAGGCCAATGACCATCATCACCGTCCCCTCCGACAAGAAGGATGCATTGATCTACGCTGACCAACTCTACTGGGAAGCAGTTGCAGCGACTGTCGCCAAGGCACTCGCTCCTGCCGCTGGAGCCGCAGGGAAGAAGATCAGCAAGACCTCTCGCACCCACTCCGGCAAGCGCACCTCTTTGGAGTTTTGTGCTCCTGTCGAGGACGTGCCAGAGAGCTCCACCGAAAAGAGAAAGCAATCCATAGCTGCGCCACCAGAGACCAAGAGGGTGTCTGTCGAGGAGGATGGCACAGGAGGGGCTTTCACCATAAGCTCCACCCTAGACAACAAATAGGAAAGCGCGCTCGTCACCTTCTTGCGGGCGAATGTCGATGTGTTTGCATGGCAAGCATCCGACATCACCGGCGTTCCCAGGGAGGTGATTGAGCACCATCATGTTGTTTGTCCTCATGCGTGACCCGTCAAGCAGAAGGTCGGGAAGCAAGCTTTGGAACGACAGGAGTTCATTACGGAGGAGATCAGGAAGTTGGAAGCGGCAGGCTTGGTGAGTGGAGTACTCCATCCGACGTGGTTGGCCAATCCGGTAGTAGTGCGCAAGGCGAATGGGAAGTGCAGGCTGTGTATTGATGACACAGATATCAATAAGGCTTGTCCCAAGGACCCTTTCCTGTTGCCGTGCATTGACCAGATTGTTGACTCCAGGGCCGAGTGTGATCTGCTATCATTCCTTGACGCCTACTCGGGGTACCACCAAATCTTTATGGCGAGAGAAGACGAAGAGAAGACAGCGTTCATCACCCCATGTGGCACGTATTGCTTTTTACGGATGCCTTTCGGGTTGAAGAATGTTGGCTTGACGTTTGCAAGGGTGGTCCAGATTGGTTTTGAGCCCCAGCTACATAGAAATATGGAAGCTTATATGGACGACATAGTGGTCAAAACCAAAGACAGGGCGACACTTGTACAAGATCTAGAAGAGACGTTTGTGAATCTACGCAAGATCAACCTCAAGTTGAACCCTGAGAAGTGTGTCTTCGGCATTCCGTCCGGAAAACTTCTCGGGTTCTTTGTGTCACAGCGTGGGATCGAGGCAAATCCAGACAAGATCAAGGCTATTAAGCAGATTAGGGCACCCAAGCGGATCAAGGACGTGTGTCGGCTCACTGGTTGCGTTGCCGCCATGAGAAGATTCATCTCCAGGTCTGCTGAGCATGCCCTTCCCTTTTTCGAAATCTTGAAAAAGGTGAGCCCAATGGAATGGACCCCAGAGGCCGAAGCAGCGCTGCAGGATTTGAAGAAATGCCTCTCCTCTACATCGATACTGGTTGCACCCAAACCCCAAGAACCATTGCTGCTATACCTGGCGGCAATGAACCAAGTGGTCAGTGTCGCAGAGGGAGGCCGACAAAGAGGCAAGGCCCCCGGCAGGGTCCGACGCTGGCGGGGCAGGGCCTGCGCAACCAGACGAAGTGCTGCCAAAGAAGAAAATGATGTAGCACCCGGTTTACTTTGTCAGCTCCCTCTTGCAGGGGGCTAGGTCAAGGTACTCTGGTGTGTAGAAATTGCTCTTCGGCCTCCTTATGGCCTCGGGGAAGCTGCGTCATTACTTCCAGGCACACGAGATCACCGTCGTCACCCGCCCCCCGTTGCAACGGATATTGCATAACCCAGACGCAACCGGGAGGATTGTGGAGTGGGCTGTGGAGCAGTCGAGCTTTGGTTTGAAGTTTGAAAGTACTTCTACAATCCAGAGCAGAGTCTTGGCAGAGTTCATTGCCGAGTGGACCTCGACGCCAGACGAAGAGATCCAGGCGACCACCCTCCCCGATAAGGAGGCAAGTCGCAACTGGATTATGTACTTTGACGGGCCTTTCTCGCTGCATGGTGATGGTGCTGGTGTGCTGCTCGTCGCACCCACCGAAGAGCACCTCAAGTATGTAATCCAGATGCACTTTCCCAGGGAGATGTCCACAAACAACACTGCCGAATACGAGGGGTTGCTTGCCGGTCTCAGGATTGCGGCAGACCTCGGGATCAAGAAGCTCATCGTCAGGGGTGATTCTCAGCTTGTTGTCAGGCAAGTCAATAAAGATTATCAAAGCCCCTTGATGGAGGCCTATGTGGATGAGGTGAGGAAGTTGGAGGAGCGCTTTGACGGTATACAGGCGGAGCATGTTCCCCGAGTGGAGAACGATATCGCCGACTACCTGTCGAAGCACGCCGCCTTCAAACTACCTGTGGAACCAGGTATTTTTGTGCTTCGGCTGACTCAACCATCCGTTGAACCATCAACAGAGCAGAACAAGCGAAGGAAATCAGGCCCCGATAAGTGCTTTCCCGCCGAGCTCCCAGGAGCCGCCGGCAAGGATGTTGCCGTGGGCACTCAGCCAACCGTGGGGCGACCGACTCCGGTGGGGCGTCAAGTCCTGGCTATAGAGACGACTGCTCCCATGGCAGACGAAGTGCCTTTAGTCCTTGCCGTCGAGCCTCAGGCTCCGGCATGGGCACAACATACCGTTCAATTCCTCCAAACAGGGAACTCCCTAAGGAGCAGGAAGAAGCGGAGAAAGTTGTCCGCCAGTCTGCCATGTATCAGTTCGTCGACGACGTCCTGTACAGAAAAAGACCAAACGATGTGAAATTGAAGTTCATTCCCCGGGAGGAAGGACTGGAGTTGTTGGCAGAGATACACGGAGGCATATGTGGCTCCCACATAGGGTCAAGGGCCCTTGTCGGCAAGGCATTCTGGCAAGGTTTCTTCTGGCCCACCGCCCTCCAAGATGCAATGGCACTAGTGACCAAGTGTGAAGCGTGTCAGTTCCATTTGAAGAAGCTCCATCAACCAGCTCAAGCGCTCCAAACAATCCCTCTCTCCTGGCCATTCTCGGTCTAGGGGCTCGACATACTGGGCCCCTTTCCCCGTGCTGTCGGGTGCTTTGAGTACTTGTACGTTGCAATCGACAAGTTCACAAAGTGGCCGGAGGTGGAGACGGTGAGAAAGGTGACAGCACAATCAGTCGTCAAATTCTTCAAGGGGCTAGTCTGCCGTTTCGGTGTGCCAAACAGGATCATCACCGACAACGGCACACAATTCACGAGCCACGCCTTCATGCAATACATCCAGGACCTCGGCAGCAAGGTCTATTTTTCTTCTGTTGCACATCCATGAAGCAACGGCCAAGCTGAGAGGGTGAATGCTAAAGTGTTGCGAGGCCTCTAGACAAGGACTTTTGACAGGCTACATAGGTGTGGACGAGGCTGGATTGATGAATTGTCGACGGTTCTTTGGTCAATCACAACGACGCCAAATTGAGCCACCGGTCAGACACCCTTCTCCCTTGTTTACGGGGCAGAAGTAGTTCTCCCCATGGAACTCACATACGGGTCACCTCGAGTGCTCGCTTATGATGAGTTTGACCAAGAGCAGTTGCGGCAAGATGACACGACACTCCTTGAGGAAGATCGTCTTCGGGCGGCTGTACGAGCAGCGCGCTACCAGCAAGCCTTGCGTCGCTACCATAGCCGCAAGGTTCATGCCTGAAGCTTTGAGGAAGGCGACCTTGTTCTTCGGCACGTTCAGTTGGCCAAGAATTCCAACAAGTTGACGCCGAAGTTGGAAGGCCCTTATCAGGTAATATGAGTCACCAGGCCTGGCACAGTTCGCCTAGAGACCGAGGATGGGGTTCCAGTGAGCAACTCCTGGAACATCGAACATCTCGCAAGTTCTACCCATAAGGCGCGGTTGCTGGGCCCCCTGGCAAACCACCTTTTGTACAAGCCTTGCCGGCAGAG
This sequence comes from Triticum aestivum, assembly GCF_018294505.1. Classification (NCBI taxonomy): domain Eukaryota; kingdom Viridiplantae; phylum Streptophyta; class Magnoliopsida; order Poales; family Poaceae; genus Triticum; species Triticum aestivum. Next base: position 224,281,324 of record NC_057809.1, on the reverse strand, counting down.
CATGTACCCCTTTGTACAAAGCCAGGCGCAGACCCTGAGCATAAATAAATGAAGCGCTGGCGCCCTAAGTTATAGCATGCATGCTAGGTTGAGTCTCTCCCTCGGTTAGGGTTGATAGTGCTTAGTAGCGGCTAACCCCTAGCATAGAGGTCGAGTGTGCGTCACTCTGTTCCTTTCCGTCTTCTTTGGTTCGCAGGGTACATGGACATTTCTGTTGAGCTATTGGGAGGAAAAAGAACGGGCCGGCTCTCCAGCCCCGGCAAACCAAGGTTGCCGGGGGCAGCAGACACAAGGATCTAACCGTGACAGGCCAAGGTTGCCAGGGGCTGCAATGTCAGATACATTTTTCTCCCCTCACTTCGTGCCCTCGTATGAACCTTGAACGTATAAGGCTTCGCTTGCTCTCGTACCATCTTGCCCCCTCCGTCCCGTGTCTGAAAGCTCTACTTTGGACCGGAACTTGGTTGTAGTGTGGTGGGAAGAGGGCGAGCGAAAGGCCTAATCCTACTCGGCCCCTACCTCCGCCGAGAGCGTGAGCGTAGTTAGGCCATAGAGCAGGAGGATGGCAAGGCCTGTTGCCGGTAGACCATGTTTATCTTAAGATAACGAGGACGCGTTCCTCGGTGTGGCCCTCACCCACGCGCAAACAAAACCCGACAAACACCCTTCTTTTTAATCATACGTTAAAAACAAGTACAATTCATACGGAATGGGTACACGAGCAAGGGGATTACAAATTTTGAAATCTAATGAGTGTCCGCAGGCTTACAAACTAGAAAAGATAAGTGCCCCGTGATCCCTGTTCTTGCCCCTTTCCTCCTAGGTGCGGTAGGTGAAGGCAAAAAGGAAGGAACGGGGAACGCACCGATGGAGAGCTTGATGAGGAAGGCCCTTGGCAGAGAACGCGGCAGAGGGAGGGGCGATGCGGTCAGTCGGAGACGAGGTCGACGTGCCCTCGCTCGATGCGCTCGTCATCACTGTCGCTGTCCTCCTCATCACTCCCGCTTGAAGAGGGGTCTTCATCGTTGGAGGAGCTCTCCACGCAGCACTTCAGGCGAGTTCCAGAGTCTCCAAAGACCTTGACGGAGAGCATGCCGTTCTCCATTAATTTGAAATAGAGAATGAGCCCCGCCGTCAGGCTATGGATGCTAGCAAAGGTCTTCCATCCGCGGCGAAGATACATGACCTGAGGGGCGGGAAAGTCAACGTCGACCCGCGTGCCGCCGTTCCCGCAGCCCCTCATGTGCAACCTCAGGGTCGGGGGCGGATCGAGCTCCATCTCCTGAGCAAATGGCGCAGGAAGACGAAGGAGACGGCACGGTGGCCGATGCAGCCTGATGAAGAACTCACGAGGCTGGTCCCCGACGTGGCCCTCCATTGGGCGAGGCATCACTGGAGGAGGCAAGGCCAGTGCGCTGCCCCATCCCCCTCTTCCCCGAGCGCCATGCCGGCCTCGGCCTCGCCCCCTCCCCCTTCCTCTCGTGGCCGTTTCCGCCGCCGTGGGCTCTTGGGAAGGAGGGACGCGCTGTCGAGCAGAGACCCTCACCGCCACCGTCGAAGGACCGGCGACCCCTCTTGCCATGGCAGATGAAAGAGCGGAGCCGAGGTGGAAGGAGAGGAATGATGAAAGATTGTGGGGTGCCATCCCCTCCCCCTTCTTCGAAAGGTGCGGGGTCGGGACTCGGCTACCCCACTCAGCCAATCCAACCATCAGGGGCGCAGAGAATCGAGGCCGACCCACTGCCCCAATCAGCAGCGGCCCATTTCCCCACCTCGCCATTCAAGGCCCGCACCCACCACCTACCATCTTTAGAGCATAGGGGACACGTGGCGGGCGAGCAGAAATCGAGGGGACAGAAGAGACGACCGTTCTCCACCCCGTGGTCGTGGGGCGCGGGCGCCTTGAAGACCATGACCCGAGCCCACACAATAAATGAGCCGTGCCTCTGCGTTTTCCTCTTTTTACGGGGAAGGCGTGAGCCGCCTCTTTACCACGATGTGACGCATGCGTGCGGAAACCGCCCCACACACGAACCCCACGTCACGCATGGCCCTCCACGTCGCGTGTTCAACACGGGTCGTGGGGAAGCGCAGCGGACGGAGAAATTACTGCGGTAAAAATCAGCCCCACCTGCCCGCGCACCGTTCTGGGCCTAGCCCAACAACGCGTCGCACTTATGTGGGGCCCAGGCCCGGGGGCTCCTGTCAGTGTACAAAAGTAGGGGCTCTCCTTTTACACCCCTTAACTTGTGCACGGGCAGTCAGAGCCGCGCCCATGGCCACACTAAGCAGGGTAGAGGAGGGATGCCGGAGCATAAGACGACTAGAGCAACGCCAAGACTAGAGACGCAGACAGCGCAAGAGGGCAAGGTGGACTCCCCCGGCAAAACCCTTGCCGGTTTCGCTTCCACAGCTTCGGCAAGATCCTTGCCGGGGCAACATGCCTGACGCCAGCAGAGCGCGGCACCCTTGAGCCCAAGGGGTTCCCACACCATATTGGAACCAAGGCTCGGGAGGCACCTCCATGGTGGCATGCAGATCTTTGTAGAGATCATAGACACACAAGATCAGATGAAAACAAGAAGACGACGATCCTTGGCGAGATCCTTGCCAAGGAGATCCATGAGACCCCGGCAAGATCCTTGCCGGGGACGACCGCGGTGCCGCAGCAAGACCCTTGCCGAAGACGCCTGCGGGGCCGCAGCTAGGGCCGCGCCCGCTAAGACTCCACCGCCGCCCCCATACAGCTGCCAGCTCCACCAGCTGAGCAGGCATCTGCGTGGCAGCGTGCGGCCACTACACCAACTCAGCAAGCACCTGCGTGGTGGCATGCAGATCTTCGTGAAGGCTCCACCACCGTGACATCCCAGCAGCTAGCCAACGTTGCGCTACAACGCCTCGTCAGCTTGGACGCGCGTCGGAGCCAGGTGAGGCAACGACAGCTGGGTCGAGCTTCTTTGTCGTCCCCAATAAAGCAAGAGGGGAACATCGACAACGCATTAAATGCGTTTGTCCGATGGTGCCAGGGGATAGACTCAGCCCCTGTACACCTTTCCACCTCCTGTGTGCCATGGCGGCGACCCCTTTTTGTCTATAAAAGGAGGCCCGGGGCATACTGGAGGGGGATTCAGATCTTTTGGACTAGAGAGCCACGACAGCTAGTTCAAGGACACAAGAAGACCTAAATATACATAAAGCAGGAGTAGGGTTTTACGCATCTCCGCGGCCCGAACCTGGGTAAACGATTTGTGTGCTGACCGCCAGACCCGCTCTTCGCACAACCCCGTGCCCGCCAAGCGTAGAAGGGATCCCAGTGACCCCATAGGTGTCGTTTCCCACCGACACCCGGCGGCCATCGCGATGAGGAGGCAGTAGTCCACCATTGGGGCTGAGGGTTTGTACCAGTAGCTATGTGTTTAATCTCTCTCTCTCTCTCTCGTGTTCTTGAGATGTCACGATCTTGATGTATCCCGGGCTTTGTTAATATAGTCGGATCATATGGTGTTTTCCCCTCTCTATCTTGTTGTTATGAATTGAGTTTTCCTTTTGAGATTTTATTTTATCGGATTGGATACTTTTATGGATTTGAGAGCACTTGATATATGTCTTGCATATGAATACTCATGGTGACAATGGGGTATCATATTGATTCACTTGATATGTGTTTTGGCATTCAACTCGCATATTCCCGCGGTGACATTGGGGTAATATATGCATAGGGGTTGATGCACGTTCTCGTCTTTTGTTTCTCCGATAGAAATCTTGGGGCACTCTTTGAGGTTCTTTGTGTTGGATTGAGCATTATGAATCTGAAACTATTTGGTGTTATTTTAGTACAAACTCTTAGATAGATCGATCGGAAAGAATAGCTTCGAGGTGGTTCCGTACCCTACAAATGATTTCTTCTTATGTTCTTCGGTAGATAAGAACTTTGGAGCGATTCATCGTTGCACTTTGAGGGATGGTTATATGATCCAATTATATTAGCACTGTTGAGAGATTGCACTAGCAAAAGTACGAACCCTAGGCCTCATTTTCAAGCATTGCAATACCGTTTTTGTGCCCGTTTAGTATTTGCTACCTTGCCTTTTTTTATTTATTCAGATTATAAAAATATGTTTCTACCATCCATATTACACTTTCGGCACCATCTCTTTGCTGAACTAGTGCACCTATACAATTTTCCATTGTATTAGGTGTGTTGGGGACACAAGAGATTTCTTGTATTTGGTTGCAGGGTTGTTTGAGAGATACCACCTTCATCCTATGCATCCCACAGATTGATAAACCTTAGGTCATCCACTTGAGGGAAAATTGCTACTGTCCTACAAAACTCTGCGCTTGGAGGCCCAACACGAGTCTACAAGAATAAATTTGCGTAGTAGACATCACACACATTAACAATCAACAAAGTAATTTTGGAACAAGTGTTGTCATGTTACAAATCGGAAACACAATTATTATTGAAACTGTGGGCGTTCTACTTACCATTTACGTGCCACAAGGCATCCCTTTTTATTGGCTAGGAGGTGTCGTGCGGGGTAGCTATTTTAGTATGGGAGGCGTGCGATCAGACCCCTGAGCGTGCTCATCGGGAGGAGAGCCCTTTGACCTCTATCCGCCGCCCACCTCTCTCCCAACGTCTCCAGTAATGGCGCCCAATCCTCTATTTATTGGCATGGCTATGTCTCACCGAATTGATATTTAAGAGAGAGAGAGAGAGAGAGAGAGAAAAGAAATCTAAAAAGAAAGTTTTGCACAGATCTTGATGTAAGATCCAATGGACCAATATAGCATCGACTGCGACTTATAGCAAGACTGATGAACATAAGGACGATGATAGTGGATAATAATTGTCTTATATATTTAGGAAGATAATTAAAAAGGCCACATGCGGCAACACCCAAAATACACAAGGGCAAAAGAAGAAGGAAGACGCAGACAATGATCTGACTCACTGATCTCTACTTTCTTGACGTGTTGTTGCAAGCCGCAGAGACTAGTTCCCGCGGCGAGCGATGATGAGCTCTTTCGTGTCCTCAAGAGGCTGCTTGAGAGCATCCACGGATTCCTCCACCAGCCTTTGGCACTCGATGCGGAGCATGGCATTCTCGTCTATAAGTTTCTTGACGATGACACCGGTCCTCTTCAACAAGGCAGTGGTCTCCTCGTGCTGCTTCGTCGTTCTAGCGATCTTTGCCCTCAGTAGGTCGCACTCGGTGCGGAGCTTCGCCTTGTCCGCCCCTAGTCCCTGGATGACGCTGATGACCCACAAGTATAGGGGATCTATCATAGTCATTTCGGTAAGTAAGAGTGTCGAACCCAACGAGGAGCAAAAGGAAATGTTAAGCGGTTTCCAGCAAGGTATTCTCTGCAAGTACTGAAACAAGTGGTAACAGATAGTTTTGTGATAGGATAATTTGTAACGAGAAACAAGTAACAAAAGTAAATAAGGTGCAGCAAGGTGGCCCAATCCTTTTTGTAGCAAAGGACAAGCCTGGAAAAACTCTTATATAGAGAAAAGTGCTCCCGAGGACACATGGGAATATCATCAAGCTAGTTTTCATCACACTCATATGATTCACGTTTGGTACTTTGATAATTTGGTATGTGGGTGGACCGGTGCTTGGGTACTGTCCTTACTTGGAAAAGCATCCCACTTATGATTAACCTCTATTCCAAGCAACCGCAACTACAACAAAAGTATTAAGGTAAACCTAACCATAGCATGGAACATATGGATCCAAATCAGCCCCTTACAAAGCAACGCATAAACTAGGGTTTAAGCTTCTGTCACTCTAGCAACCCATCATCTACTTATTACTTCCCAATGCCTTCCTCTAGGCCCAAATAATGGTGAAGTGTCATGTAGTCGATGTTCACATAACACCACTAGAGGAGAGACAACATACATCTCATCAAAATATCGAACGAATACCAAATTCACATGACTACTAATAGCAAGACTTCTCCCATGTCCTCAGGAACAAACATAACTACTCACAAAGCATATTCATGTTCATAATCAGAGGGGTATTAATATGCATATAGGATCTGAACATATGATCTTCCACCAATTAAACCAACTAGCATCAATTACAAGGAGTAATTAACACTACTAGCAACCTACTAGCACCAATCCCGGACTTGGAGACAAGAATTGGATACAAGAGATGAACTAGGATTTTGAGAGGAGATGGTGCTGATGAAGATGTTGATGGAGATTTCCCTCTCCCGATGAGAGGAGCGTTGGTGATGACGATGGCGATGATTTCCCCCTCCGGGAGGGAAATTTCCCCGGCAGAACAGCTCCGCTAGAGCCTTAGATTGGTTCCGCCATGGTTCCGCCTCGTGGCGGCGGAGTTTCATCCGAGAAGATGGCTTCTTATTTTTTCCCATTGAAAGACTTCATATAGCAGAAGATGGCCACCGTAGGGCCACCAGGGGGCCCACGAGGTAGGGGGCGCGCCCAGGGGGTAGGGCGCGCCCCCACCCTCGTGGGCAGGGTGTGGCTCCCCTGGTGAATCTCTTCCGCTGAGTATTTTTTATATATATTCTGAAAACGTCTTCCGTGAAGTTTCAGGACTTTTGGAGCTGTGCAGAATAGGTCTCTAATATTTGCTCCTTTTCCAGCTCAGAATCCCAGCTGCCGGCATTCTCCCTCTTCATGTAAACCTTGTAAAATAAGAGAGAATAGGCATAAGTATTGTGACATAATGTGTAATAACAGCCCATAATGCAATAAATATCGATATAAAAGCATGATGCAAAATGGACGTATCAACTCGCCCAAGCTTAGACCTCGCTTGTCCTCAAGCGAAAAGCCAAATCGAAAAATATGTCCACTTGTTTAGCGATAGAGGTGTCGATAAAAATAAAATACGGACATGAGGGCATCATGATCATTCTTATAACAGCAACTTATATAATTCTTGTCATATGATGTCATATGCTAGAGTAATAATTCAATCACAATTTCAAGTATGAATCGTAAACTTTATTGAAAACTAACAAACTATAATCTCAGTCATTGGAGCAATTGCAATTTATCATAACATAGGAAAGAGTCAATGTATAAGAGCTTTTCAACAAGTCCAAATACTCAACTATCATATAGTCTTTCACAATTGGTGACACTCACGCAATACTTATGGGTATGGAATTTTAATCGGACACAGAGAAAGATAGGGGCTTATAGTTTTGCCTCCCAATGTTTTACCTCAAGGGTAATGTCAACAATAATAGTTCATGAAAACTCACATACAATTAGCCATATATACGAGGATCTTTCCAACATACTGTGCTTGCCAAAGGATAAAATGTAAAAAGGAAGGGTGAAGATCACCAAGACTCTTATGCAATGTGGGGGATAAAAGTAAAAGATAAGCCCTTCGCAGAGGGAAGTAGAGATTATCATGCGCTTTTGTAGTTGGATGCACAAAATCTTAATGCGAAAGAACGTCACTTTATATTGCCACTTGTGATATGGACCTTTATTATGCAGTCTGTCGCTTTTATTTCTTCCATATCACATGATCCTATAAAGCTTATTTTCTCCCACACTAATAAGTCATACATATTTAGAGAGCAATTTTTATTGCTTGCACCAATGACAACTTACTTAGAGGATCTTACTCAATCCATAGGTAGGTATAGTTGACTCTCATGGCAAAACTAGTTTAAGGGTATTTGGAAGCACAAGTAGTATCTCTACTTGGTGCGATGAATTTGGCTAGCATGAGAGGGAAAGGCAAGCTCAACCATGTTGGATGATCCATGACAATATAATTTATCTCAGATGTAAGAAAACATAACCCATTACGTTGTCTTCCTTGTCCAACATCAACTCTTTAGCATGTCATATTTTAATGAGTGCTCACAATCATAAAAGATGTCCAAGATAGTATATCTATATGTGAAGACCTCTCTTTCTTTATTACTTCCTATTAATTGCAATGATGACCAAAACTATGTTTGTCAACCCTCAACAACTTTTATTCATCATACTTTTTCCTATGTGAGCTCATTACTCTCCATAAGACTCACATGATCTCTTTGTTTCTTTTTATTTCTTTCTATTTTCTTTTGTTCCCTTAGGATCATGGCAAAATAATCAAGCCCTTGACTCAACACTAATCTTTATTATATAGCTCACGGGATCGATTACATAGAAGGATTATAAAGCAAAACTCACAACTAGATCATACTAAGAACTTTTATTCTACTAGATAAAGATATTACCAAAAGGATCGAACTAAGAAAAACGGTAAAGATAAAAGTGATGGTGATACGATACCGGGGCACTCCCCCAAGCTTGGCAGTTGCCAAGGGGAGTGCCCATACCCATGTGATTATGTTTCCTTTTTCGGGGATGGTGATGTGATATTCTTGGCGATGATGCCCCTCAGGATACGATTCTCCTCCTCGAGCTTGTTGACTTGCTGCTTGAGGTCCATTATTTCCTTTCGGAGTTTTCCTGTAACAGCCAAAGCTCCCTGCACCCAAGGGTGCTGCATAGCTGCGGGAGAACCTGTGGAACTCTTTTTCATATTCTCATAAGAAAGAAATCTTACATTGGAAGGGATAACCGAGTTTGGAATAGCCGAGCTATGCAGTTCTACCATTGTGAATCCAGCTTGGAGGTGGGAAGTGACTTCTTGATCCTCTTCCATGGAATCTATCCTCTTCAAATCAGCCTCCATCTCTTCCTCCATTGCTGGCCCAAAGAGGTCAGCATTGTTGTTTGTTGTTGATCTCGGTGCCGGATGAGACACCCGGCTCTCCCCGACTGACTCTTGCGAAGACATCTTGCTCTAATCTGCAGCAGCAACATCTCGGAACACAAAAAGAGGATAATTGCGTGATACGGGAGTCAAACCCCCGGGAGATTATATAATGAATTTTTACCGACAAAAATACGTGTCGTGTACGAAAACGGAGTCCGGAGAGCACACGAGGTGCCCACAAGGTAGGGGGCGCGCCCAGGGGGTAGGGCGCGTCCTCCACCCTCGTGGAGCTCTTGTGTCCTTCCCGGACTGCTTCTTATTTTTCTATTTTCTAAATATTCCAAAACGGAGAAATATTACCTTAAAAACTGTTTTGGGGTCGGTTTACTTACCGTACCACATACCTATTCCTTTTCGGAGTCTGAAACGTTCCGGAAAGTGTCCCTTATGTATTCCTCCGGGGTTACAATTTCAATAACATTGGTTTCAACATTTATGGGATTACCTGAGATATAATGTTTGATTCTTTGACCGTTCACCACCTTCGGATTTGTACCTTCGAAGTTGTTGATTTTTATGGCACCAGAACGATAGACCTCCTCGATAACGTAAGGACCTTCCCATTTAGACAGAAATTTTCCTGCAAAAAATCTTAAACGAGAGTTGTATAGCAATACATAATCACCTACATTAAACTCACGCTTTTGTATCCTTTTGTCATGCCATCTTTTAACTTTTTCTTTAAACAACTTGGCATTTTCGTAGGCTTGGGTTCTCTATTCATCAAGTGAGCTAATATCAAATAACCTCTTTGCACCGGCAAGTTTAAAATCATAGTTGAGCTCTTTAATAGCCCAATATGCCTTGTGTTCTAGTTCGAGAGGTAAGTGACATGCCTTTCCATAAACCATTTTATACGGAGACATACCCATAGGATTTTTATATGTAGTTCTATAGGCCCATAATACATCATCAAGTTTCTTGGACCAATTTTTTCTAGATCTATTAACAGTCTTTTGTAAAATTAATTTGAGCTCTCTATTACTCAATCCTACTTGACCACTAGACTGTGAGTGATAAGGGGATGCAATTCTATTATTAACATCATATTTAGCAAGCATTTTACGGAAAGCACCATGAATAAAATGTGAACCACCATCAGTCATTAAATATCTAGGGACTCCAAATCTTGGAAAAATAACTTCTTTAAGCATTTTAATAGAAGTGTTATGATCAGCACTACTAGTTGGAATAGCTTCTACCCACTTAGTAACGTAATCAACAGCAACTAGAATATGTGTATATCCATTAGAGGAAGGAAAAGGCCCCATATAGTCAAAGCCCCAAACATCAAATGGTTCAATAACAAGTGAATAATTCATAGGCATTTCTTGACGTCTACTAATATTACCAATTCTTTGACATTCATCACAAGATAAGACAAACTTACGGGCATCCTTGAAGACAGTAGGCCAATAAAAACCAGATTGCAATACCTTATGTGCAGTTCTATCTCCAGCATGGTGTCCTCCATAAGATTCGGAGTGACACTTGCGTAGGATCTGTTCATGTTCATGCTCAGGTACAAAACATCTAATAACACCATCTACTCCTTATTTATAAAGATGTGGGTCATCCCAAAAGTAATGCCTCAAATCATAGAAGAACTTTTTCTTTTGCTGGTATGTGAAACTAGGTGGTATAAACTTAGCAACAATGTAATTAGCATAATCAGCATACCATGGAGCAGTATGAGAAGCATTTATGACATTTAATTGCTCATCAGGGAAGCTATGATCAATAGGAAGTGGGTCATCAAGCACATTTTCTAACCTAGACAAGTTGTCTGCAACGGGGTTCTCAGCTCCCTTTCTATCAAGAATATGTAAGTCAAATTCTTGTAGCAAGAGAACCCATCTAATAAGTCTAGGTTTAGCATCTTTCTTTCCCATGAGATATTTAATAGCAGCATGATCAGTGTGAATAGTTACTTTAGAATCAACAATATAAGGTCCGAACTTATCACAAGCAAATACAACTGCAAAGAATTCTTTTTCAGTGGTAGCATAATTTCTTTGAGCATTGTCTAGGGTTTTACTAGCATATTGAATAACGTTTAATTTCTTATCAACTCTTTGCCCTAGAACAGCACCTACAGCATAATCACTAGCATCACACATAATTTCAAAGGGTAAATTCCAATCAGGTGGCTGAACATTAGGTGCAGAGATCAATGCTTTCTTAAGTATTTCAAATGCTTCTACACAATCATCATCAAAAACAAATGGTTTATCTTTTTGTAATAAATTAGTCAGAGGCCGAGAAATTTTTGAGAAGTCCTTAATGAACCTCCTATAAAATACGGCATGACCAAGGAAACTTCTTATATCTTTGATGTCCTTGGGACATGGTATCTTCTCAATAGCATCAACCTTGGCTTTATCAACCTCAATACCTGTAACGCCCCGAGACCGATGTGCCAGGTGTCGTCCAGTTATTGCTTGCGTGTCATGCATTGCATATCATGTCATCATGTGCATTTCATTTGCATACATGTTCGTCTCATGCATCCGAGCCTTTTCCCTGTTGTCCGTTTTGCATTCCGGCGCTCCGTTCTCCTCCGGTGGTCATTTCTACCTTTCTTTCATGTGTGGGGGTTAAACATTTCCGGATTGAATCGAGACTTGCCAAGTGGCCTTGGTTTACTACCGGTAGACCGCCTGTCAAGTTTCGTACCATTTGGACTTCGTTTGATACTCCAACGGTTAACCGAGGGACCGAAAAGGCCTCGTGTGTGTTGCAGCCCAACACCCTTCCAAAGTGGCCCAAAACCCACCTATCTCCCCTCCATCATCTCGGTCGTTCGATCACGATCGCGTGGCCGAAAACCGCACCTCATTTGGACTCTCCTAGCTCCCTCTACCTATATATTTGCACCTCCCCCCGAAAATTTGCGGATGAACCCTAACGTCTTCCTCCTCGCGCCGACGGACATGTCCAACCACGCCGGACATGTCCAGCCTCCACGTCGCTCCGGCCAATCACAGCGCGCCAAATCATCCCGCCGCCGCCGCCAACCAACCGGAACGCGTCACCTCACCTCCTGCCGCCCTCTCTCTCTCCTCCCGCGCGGCCGGGCCCGCGAAGCCCGCGGCCGGCCCGCCCGAGCCGCCCCGGGCCAGATCCGCGCCGCCGATCCCGCGCGCCTCCGCCGCCAGTCGCCGTTCCCCGCCGCCGCGCGCTTCTCCCGCCATCGCCCGCGCCGCCGAGCCGGATCCCGCGTCGCCCGTCCGTTGCTCGCCGGCGCTCCACTCCTCCTCCGCCGAGCCGGTGCGCTCCGGGCGCCGTGCCACCGCCGCGCGTCGTCGCCGGTGCCCCTTCGCCGGTGACGTTCCCGGTCATCCTTCGGCGACCCTGTCCTCTTCTCCGGCGAGGATCTCCGACGAGCCTCGGTTCACGCGCCGCCCCGATCCGGATCTGAGAGGTTGACTTTTTCTCCTTGAAATTTCACTAAGTCCCCGAGATTCCCAGTTTCATATGGTCATGTTCATCATGTCGTAACTTTGCATCCATAGCTCCGATTCATGCATATAGCATATCAAAATGTTCGTCTCAGAGATTACATCATTTCATCTCATTGCATCATTTTCATTTGAGTTCATCTTGATGCCCGAAATGCTGTTGGAAGAGTGCTACTTGAGATAATTGTCAGATCTGCTGCTCCATTTAGATATTTGTCATTTTTGCCATGATTATTGTGTGCATGATATGCCCACGAGCTCTACATATGTTTTGTTAAGGGTTTTGCCATCTTTCCAGAGGTGCAACCCATGTATTTTTGTGATGTGTGTGGTGTCTAGCACAAGCTTTCAAAGTGAGGCACTTGGTAATGCTGATTTCAGGGACTTAGCATTTCCACTAAGTCCTTGAGCTGTTTTTCTCATTATGCCATATGTTCATGTTGTTTCCTAGTGATCCGTGCCTCTTTTGAGGATGATCAGTAAGGATGTTTTGTTAATCTTGTAGTGCTCTATCCATCCATGTCTTTGTTTGCATTTATGGAGCACCCTAGCTTGAGTCAATCGAGCTCTACTTTTGCTATTTCGTAAATCTGGGCAGATTGTCTACTTGTTAGCGATTTTGCCGAGGATGTTGTAGTTGATCCGTGCATGCTATGCTATTGTTCTTGCCATGTCTAGCTTGCATTTGTGTATTCTTGATGGGTGTATGCTTAGATTGTTATGCCTTGCTCTGTAGTGAGTGCATCGAGCTCGTTAACATGACTACTTGATATCTGTTTCAGCATGCTCCAGTTTTCACTAAGTCTGTGATCTGATTATGTTTTTGGCATGTTCACATGCTTACTAATGTATTTTCTGATCCCTTTTGGCTCAAGGTCACTAAGGGACTTCTGTTAAGATATTTGAGTAGCTCCATGCCATGCTTTACTTTGCCATGTTCAGGTCCTATAGCATATTGTTTTCATGCTCCAAAGAATGCTATCTGATCTGAATTCCAGACAAGTGTTAATTTCACTAAGTCTGAGATCTGTTTGCCAAATGCATTTTTGCCATGCTTGTTTGAACCTGTTAATGGATGAATTAGCCGTAGCTCAGTGTTCATCTTTTGTTAAGCTTCATGAATGCGTCCCTGCCATGTATTTTTTTGCCATGTTTGGGTGTTGTAGCATGTTCATCTCATTGCATTTAGATGGCTACTTGCTGTAAATCGCAGACCGGTGCCATATTTGAATTGCTTGCCATTTTCCAAACCGTAACTCCGATTCCGGCGTTCTTTATATCGTTTTCAAGCGATTTCATCTCATCTTTCTAGTGGCACACTTGGATTTCCAGGTTGAGGCCAGATTCATGCATTCCTTGTCAAATCATGCATATGCATCGCATACCGCATCCCGCATATCATATCATGTTCATGTGTTGGTTGTTTACTATGTTGTGTGTTTCTTTCCGGTGTTTGCTTCTTCGGGTTGGTTCCGGTAACGTCGTGTTTGTGAGGACCCGTTCGTCTACGTCCATTTGTCTTATTCATGGACTTGTTCTTCTTCCTTGCGGGATTTCAGGCAAGATGACCATACCCTCGAAATCACTACTATCTTTGCTTTGCTAGATGCTCGCTCTTTTGCTATGCCCATACTGCGATACCTACCACTTGCTTATCATGCCACCCATATTGTTGAACCAAGCCTCTAACCCACCTTGTCCTAGCAAACCGTTGTTTGGCTATGTTACCGCTTTGCTCAGCCCCTCTTATAGTGTTGTTAGTTGCAGGTGAAGATTGAAGTTTTGTTCCTTGTTGGAACATGGAGATCGTTCCTTGTTGGAACATGTTTACTTGTTGGGATAACACAATATATCTTATTTAATTAATGCATCTATACACTTGGAAAAGGGTGGAAGGCTCGGCCCTATGCCTGGTGTTTTGTTCCACTCTTGCCGCCCTAGTTTCCGTCATATCGGTGTTATGTTCCCGGATTTTGCGTTCCTTACGCAGTTGGGCTATTATGGGAACCCCTTGACACTTCGCCTTGAGTAAAACTTCTCCAGCAATGCCCAACATTGGTTTTATCATTTGCCACCTAGCCTTTTCTTTTCCCTTGGAAGTCGCGGTCCTGAGGGTCATTATTATTTTACCCCCCCCCCCCGGGCCAGTGCTCCTCTGAGTGTTGGTCCAACCTGTCAGCTGCCGGTGACCACCAGGGGCAACTCTAGGCTGGCCTACCCGTACCTAGGACAATCTGAGTGTGCCCTGAGAAAGAGATATGTGCAGCTCCTATCGGGATTTGTCGGCACATTCGGGCGGTGTTGCTGGTTTAGTTTTACCCTGTCGAAATGTCTTGTAGAACCGGGATACCGAGTCTGATCGGAATGTCTCGGGAGGAGGTCTATTCCTTCGTTGACCGTGAGAGCTTGTGATGGGCTAAGTTGGGACACCCCTGTAGGGATTTGAACTTTCGAAAGCCGTGCCCGCGGTTATGGGCAGATGGGAATTTGTTAATGTCCGGTTGTAGATAACTTGAACCTTAACTTAATTAAGATGAGTCAACTGCATGTGTAACCGTGATGGTCTCTTTTCGGCGGTATCCGGGAAGTGAACACGGTGTTGGAGTTATGCTTGACATAGGTTGTTTTAGGATCACTTCTTGATTATACTTTTATTGACCATGCTTTGCCTTCTCTTCTCGCTCCCATTTGCGTATGTTAGCCACCATATATGCTAGTCGCTTGCTGCAGCTCCACCTCATACATTTACCTTACCCATAAGCTTAAATAGTCTTGATCGCGAGGGTGCGAGATTGCTGAGTCCCCGTGGCTCACAGATACTTCCAAAACCAGCTTGCAGGTGCCAATGAGACCATGCAGATGACGCAACCAAGCTCAAGAGGAGCTCGTTGAAGATCTTGTCCTTTATGTTGATTCGTTCTAGTTGATCAGTAGTGGAGCCCAGTTGGGGTCGATCGGGGACCTTGTCGCATTTGGGGTTCTTCTTTTATTTTGGTTCCGTAGTCGGACCTTGATTGTATTTGGTTGTTGTAATGCTTTATTCTTGTAATTGTGTGAAGTGGCGATTGTAAGCCAACTATGTATCTTTTCCCTTATGTATTACATGGTTGTTTGCGAAGATTACCTCACTTGCGACATTGCTTTCAATGCGGTTATGCCTCTAAGTCGTGCTTCGACATGTGGGAGATATAGCCGCATCGAGAGCGTTACAAATTGGTATCAGAGCCTTCCCTGACCTTAGGAGCCCCCACTGCTTGATCGGATTAGCAGCCGTTGTTGAGTCTATAAAAATGTTTTGAGTCATTTAGGAATTATATATCGGAGAGTTTAGGAATTATTTTTACTCCCCAGTCTCCTCATCGCTCTGGTAAGGCATTCTGACGTAGAGTTTTTACTCTTCTCTTCTCAAATTTCACTAAAAAAATTTTAGGATCGCGCGGGTATCTTGGAATCGTTCCGATGGTTTTGTGACGAGAACATTGTCTTGGTGCCTCCTGTCAGGGGTTTTGTGGATATGTCCCGGGGAGTTGAGCTCCGAGGTGTTGTCGTCACAATTTTATTGTTGCAGTTCTGGAATACCTGAGTTTAGTACACCGACATAGAAAATCTCTTTTATGCAGTTTGTTGGTGAGATAACCTCGACGCCACCCAGTACTGGGGCGGGAGTTCGGGTGTATTGCCATAACTTGTATAACGGATGCTTTTCGAAGGTTGAGGTAGATGATTTCCGAAGGTTTCTCAGTTATGTGTTGAAGGATGGATACAACTGGATGTAGGATTTGCTAGATTTGGGTGAGATATTATGCTTCCCCTGTATCCCCAACACCTGATTGCATAACCGGGAAGTTTCGGGAGTTTATAAGTGGGAATTCAAGTAGCTCTTAGGATATCTTTCCGACAGATGTATGATATGAAATTGGGGTTCGACGTCTAGTGGTCCGCCTATTCACGGTCGGTTTTACAGTGGTCTCGTTGTGTCTTAAAGAGTCCTTGGCTATGCCGACTCGGGGACGCTTCGTATGTCATGTGCACTGCCTTGTACATGATGGTGCTATACGATCGAGCCCGAGTAGGCCCCACCATGAAAACTTCGGACGAAATCTCTATCATATGTTTGTTCCGGCTTATTTTGCAAGTCAATCCTTTGTTTTGTTTTGAGTTGTGGTATTCGAGTTGCTTCGATGTCAAGTGTTTGATTCCATACCTTCCCCAAATGGTGTTCTCATACTCCGATGTGAATACTAATCCTTCTTGATAATCGAGATTGTCATGTCAATCCTCTTCTCAACCGGTGTGCTTCTCTTCAAGTGGATCCGTTCACTTCAACATTCGCAAGACCAATTATCACTTCTTCTCAACGGTGTTCGTTTCATCCATCTCCAAGTTGTCTTTGTTTTTCCCGCCCTCCCTCCCTTGTGTTTCTTCAAGGACTCAAATTTCTTAATCAACTATCCATTTATTGGTGGAAGTTTCTCTATTCTTACCCGGTGGTTCTCAAGAAGATGTTCTACTAGTTCATCATTCTTCATTCTTTTTCTTCTCCGGTGAATCCAATTCAAGCTTTCGGTGTTGATCATATTCTTTTCCGTATTTCAATGCTTTCTCATGCCGGTGCAATTCTTAATCGTTCACCTCTCGCTATTCTATTGTCCCGGAGTGCTCAAGATATCTCAGAAGGCTCGTTTTTTTCATTCAAGATCAGTTCAATCTATTTCGAGGTTGTTATCTCTTTCAAGTCATTTAATTCAACTGGTGCAATATCTTTCAAGTAATCGTTCCAACGGTGTTTATTTTGAGTGGGCCCTAACCCACAGGTCTTTTCCCAGGATCTTACCTGACTCTTCTAATTTTACCGGAGCTATCCTAAATTCTTTTCGAAAGTTTGACGTAAGAATGAATTATCATTAGTCAAATGCTTTTCACCAAGATCTTTCAAATTCTTTTCATCCCTGGTTTAACCTCTTCGTTTTGATTCTTCCGGAGTGTCTAAATAAATTCATGGTGGTGTTTCTCGTCATCATTCTCAACATTTGAAGACCGAAGAAGAGTTTCTCTTTAATCTTGCTCCTTTCTCTTCAAGATTCGTGGTTCTAGCGTTATGCCATCCTCTCATAGTTGTTTTCGATTGTCAGAATTCTTTTCACTCATCCGGAGTAATTCAGAGTATTTTCTGTCGGATTATCCGGAGCCCATCATCTAAGATTGATTAAGTCCATCTTTCAGCTCGCATACTCTAAATCATACCGGTGTCTAAATCAAGGATTCTCTAATCAGCTCGTAATCTCTTCGTTCTCATGGATCTAAATTCTTTCAAGCATCTTCGTTCATTTGTTAATTCTTCCCGGTGTTTCGTTATGTTTTATTCGTTCTTTTTCAATTCTTACGGTGGTTCGTTCAAGAGTTTTCTTCCTTCGTGTATCATATCTATTTATTCGTTGTTTCCAAATCCTACCGGTGGATCGTTGAAGACTTTCTCAAGTTTGACGCTATATCTCTCTTAATCTTTTCTACGAGAATAAGTAATATGTCAAATCCGTTGCTTGTCATCAATTAAATTGGTGAAGGTTAAGCATAATTTAATTCTTATTCTTGTTTCTTCCATATGTTAATCTTTTCTCCTGGAGTTTATTCACGATGATTAAATTCTTGGTTTCAAGTGCTCATCTTTCGTTTCCCGGAGATCCAAGCTCTCGCAATTATATCACCACGAAGCTCCATCTAAATCATCGCAAGGTTTCACCTTGTATTTTCAACTTCTCTTTCTTTCGTTTTGATCATTCTTTTGTTTACCGGAATTCTTCATGGAGGCTCTACATGATGGTTCATCTATGATTTAATTCATTCTCAAAGTATTCATCAAGATTATTTCAGAGGAGCTCAAGTATTCTTTATCTTGCATTAAAGTGCAATTCTTTCAACCGTATCATTGGAGGTGGTATTATGTCATTCTTGATATTTTGAATTCATGTTTCATGATTCACATGTTGTCATGAATGAGATATTGTAAATCCATCAATCTCATCATTGGAGTTATCTTGGGTTATATTTCACCTTAAACCTTCCGTAAGGATGTTGCTATTATGGTGCTTATAAATGACCCAAGTTCTTCTTTTATCCTCCCGGTGTTAGCTTTCTTGTCTCCTTGTTATTTTCAATCCAATTTTTTCCCGTGAGTGGCAGGTTGTCACATCATAATTTGAGATGTATTCCATAAGACCATATCAAGCTTATCCTTTTCGTTGTTGGCTTTTCCAACAACTCCGTTCAACCCTTCTCCTAAAGATGCCTTTTCAAGCTCTTTTGTAGCAGAAATTGGCATTGTCTTCTACATTCTTTTGTCTCAATTATCCTTATTCTATTCTTTCTCCTGGAGGTCTATTGATGTTGTTCTTTTCACCCATCATCTCATTTTGTCCAAGATCATGTTCTTTTCATGCCTATCCATTTAACCGGAGTGTTGTGCCCTTTTGCTCAAGTTCTTTTTGCCTTATCAAGTCTTACATCTATTTTAACCGGAGTGCCATAAGAATTTGTTCTTCCTTGTTCCTCTTCCCTACCGAAGTGCTTTCAACTTTGTTCTTCTTCATTGTATTTTTTTCTTTTAATTTGTCCAACCTTTTCAGGGTTCTTTGGTTTCACTCGTTTGTCAAAGGAGCAACTTAGTTTTACCTCTTCTCTTTCTCTTCCGTTGTCCCTCCGGTGCCATTCTAGATCTCGGGACGAGATCCTCTCATAGTGGTGGAGTGTTGTAACACCCCGAGACCGATGTGCCAGGTGTCGTCCAGTTATTCGCTATTGTGCCTTGTCATTGCTTGCGTGTCATGCATTGCATATCATGTCATTATGTGCATTTCATTTGCATACATCTTCGTCTCATGCATCCGAGCCTTTTTCATGTTGTCCGTTTTGCATTCCGGCGCTCCGTTCTCCTCCGGTGGTCATTTGTACCTTTCTTTCATGTGTGGAGGTTAAACATTTCCGGATTGGACAAAGACTTGCCAAGCGGCCTTGGTTTACTACCGGTAGACCGCCTGTCAAGTTTCGTACCATTTGGACTTTGTTTGATACTCCAACGGTTAACTGAGGGACCGAAAAGGCCTCGTATGTGTTGCAGCCCAACACCCTTCCAAAGTGGCCCTAAACCCACCTATCTCCCCTCCATCATCTCGGTCGTTCGATCACGATCGCGTGGCCAAAAACTGCACCTCATTTGGACTCTCCTAGCTCCCTCTACCTATATATTTGCACCTCCCCCCGAAAATTCGCGGATGAACCCTAACGTCTTCCTCCTCGCGCTGACGGACATGTCCGACCGCGCCAGACATGTCCAGCCTCCACGTTGCTCCGGCCAATCACAGCGCGCCAAATCATCCCGCCGCCGCCGCCAACCAACCGGAGCGCGCCACCTCACCTCCCGCCGCCCTCTCTCTCTCCTCCCGCGCGGCCGGGCCCGCGAAGCCCGCGGCCGGCTCGCCCGAGCCGCCCCGGGCCAAATCCACGCCGCCGATCCCGCGCGCCTCCGCCGCCACTCGTCGTTCCCTGCCGGCGCCCGCGCCACCGAGCCGGATCCCGCGCCACCCGTCCGTTGCTCGCCGGTGCGCTCCGGGCGCCGTGCCGCCGCCGCGCGTCGTCGCTGGTGCCCCTTCGCCGGTGCCGTTCCTGGTCATCCTCCGGCGACCCCGTCCTCTTCTCCGGCGAGGATCTCCGACGAGCCTCGGTTCGCGCACCGCCCCGATCCGGATCTGAGAGGTTGACTTTTTCTCCTCGAAATTTCACTAAGTCCCCGAGATTCCCAGTTTCATATGGCCATGTTCATCATGTCGTAACTTTGCATCCATAGCTCCGATTCATGCATATAGCATATCAAAATGTTCGTCTCAGAGAGTACATCATTTCATATCAGTGCATCATTTTCATTTGAGTTCATCTTGATGCCCGAAATGCTGTTGGAAGAGTGCTACTTGAGATAATTGTCAGATCTGCTGCTCCATTTAGATATTTGTCATTTTTGCCATGATTATTGTGTGCATGATATGCCCATGAGCTCTACATATGTTTTGTTAAGGGTTTTTCCCTCTTTCCAGAGGTGCAACCCATGTATTTTTGTGATGTGTGTGGTGTCTAGCACAAGCTTTCAAAGTGAGGCACTTGGTAATGCTGATTTCAAGGACTTAGCATTTCCACTAAGTCCTTGAGCTGTTTATCTCATTATGCCATATGTTCATGTTGTTTCCTAGTGATCCGTGCCTCTTTTGAGGATGATCAGTAAGGATATTTTGTTAATCTTGTAGTGCTCTATCCATCCATGTCTTTGTTTGCATTTATGGAGCACCCTAGCTTGAGTCAATCGAGCTCTACTTTTGCTATTTCGTAAATCTTGGAAGATTGTCTAGTTGTTAGCGATTTTGCCGAGGATGTTGTAGTTAATCCGTGCATGCTATGCTATTGTTCTTGCCATGTCTAGCTTGCATTTTGTGTATTCTTGATGGGTGTATGCTTAGATTGTCATGCCTTGCTCTGTAGTGAGTGCATCGAGCTCGTTAACATGACTACTTGATATCTGTTTCAGCATGCTCCAGTTTTCACTAAGTCTGTGATCTGATTATGTTTTTGCCATGTTCACATGCTTGCTAATGTATTTTCTGATCCCTTTTGGCTCAAGGTCACTAAGGGACTTTTGTTAAGCTATTTGAGTAGCTCCATGCCATGCTTTACTTTGCCATGTTCAGGTCCTATAGCATATTGTTTTCATGCTCCAAAGAATGCTATCTGATCTGAATTCCAGACAAGTGTTAATTTCACTCTGAGATCTATTTGCCAAATGCATTTTTGCCATGCTTGTTTGAACCTGTTAATGGATGAATTAGCCGTAGCTCAGTGTTCATCTTTTGTTAAGCTTCATGAATGTGTCCCTGCCATGTTTTTTTTTGGCCATGTTTGGGTGCTGTAGCATGTTCATCTCATTGCATTTAGATGGCTACTTGCTGTAAATCGCAGACCGGTGCCATATTTGAATTGCTTGCCATTTTCCAAACCGTAACTCCGATTCCGGCGTTCTTTATATCGTTTTCAAGCGATTTCATCTCATCTTTCCAGTGGCACACTTGGATTTTCAGCTTGAGGCCAGATTCATGCATTCCTTGTCAAATCATGCATATGCATCGCATACCGCATCCCGCATATCATACCATGTTGATGTGTTGGTTGTTTACTATGTTGTGTGTTTCTTTCCGGTGTTTGCTTCTTCGGCTTGGTTCCGGTAACGTCGTGTTTGTGAGGACCCATTCGTCTACGTCCGTTTGTCTTATTCATGGACTTGTTCTTCCTTGCGGGATTTCAAGCAAGATGACCATACCCTCGAAATCACTACTATCTTTGCTTTGCTAGATGCTCGCTCTTTTGCTATGCCCATGCTGCGATACCTACCACTTGCTTATCATGCCACCCATATTGTTGAACCAAGCCTCTAACCCACCTTGTCCTAGCAAACCGTTGTTTGGCTATGTTACCGCTTTGCTCAGCCCCTCTTATAGTGTTGTTAGTTGCAGGTGAAGATTGAAGTTTTGTTCCTTGTTGGAACATGGAGATCGTTCCTTGTTGGAACATGTTTACTTGTTGGGATAACACAATATATCTTATTTAATTAATGCATCTATACACTTGGAAAAGGGTGGAAGGCTCGGCCCTATGCCTGGTGTTTTGTTCCACTCTTGCCGCCCTAGTTTCCGTCATATCGGTGTTATGTTCCCGGATTTTGCGTTCCTTACGCGGTTGGGCTATTATGGGAACCCCTTGACAGTTCGCCTTGAGTAAAACTTCTCCAGCAATGCCCAACATTGGTTTTACCATTTGCCACCTAGCCTTTTCTTTTCCCTTGGGAGTCGCACTCCTGAGGGTCATCATTATTTTACCCTCACGGGCCAGTGCTCCTCTGAGTGTTGGTCCAACCTGTCAGCTGCCGGTGACCACCAGGGGCAACTCTGGGCTGGCCTACCCGTACCTAGGACAATCTGAGTGTGCCCTGAGAAAGAGATATGTGCAGCTCCTATCGGGATTTGTCGGCACATTGGGGCAGTGTTGCTGGTTTAGTTTTATCCTGTCGAAATGTCTTGTAGAACCAGGATACCGAGTCTGATTGGAATGTCTCGGGAGGAGGTCTATTCCTTCGTTGACCGTGAGAGCTTGTGATGGGCTAAGTTGGGACACCCCTGCAGGGATTTGAACTTTCGAAAGCCGTGCCCGTGGTTATGGGCAGATGGGAATTTGTTAATGTCCGGTTGTAGATAACTTGAACCTTAACTTAATTAAGATGAGTCAACTGCGTGTGTAACCGTGATGGTCTCTTTTCGGCGGTGTCCGGGAAGTGAACACGGTGTTGGAGTTATGCTTGACGTAGGTTGTTTTAGCATCACTTCTTGATCATACTTTTATCGACCGTGCTTTGCCTTCTCTTCTCGTTCTCATTTGCGTATGTTAGCCACCATATATGCTAGTCGCTTGCTGCAGCTCCACCTCATACCTTTACCTTACCCATAAGCTTAAATAGTCTTGATCGCGAGGGTGCGAGATTGCTGAGTCCCCGTGGCTCACAGATACTTCCAAAACCAGCTTGCAGGTGCCGATGAGACCGTGCAGATGACACAACCAAGCTCAAGAGGAGCTCGATGAAGATCTTGTCCTTTATGTTGATTCGTTCTAGTTGATCAGTAGTGGAGCCCAGTTGGGGTCGATCGGGGACCTTATCGCATTTGGAGTTCTTCTTTTATTTTGGTTCCGTAGTCGGACCTTGATTGTATATGGTTGTTGTAATGCTTTATTCTTGTAATTGTGTGAAGTTGCGATTGTAAGCCAACTATGTATCTTTTCCCTTATGTATTACATGGGTTGTTTGCGAAGATTACCTCACTTGCGACATTGCTTTCAATGCGGTTATGCCTCTAAGTCGTGCTTCGACACGTGGGAGATATAGCCGCATCGAGAGCATTACAATACCTCTTTGAGAAACTTTGTGCCCCAAGACAATACCTTCATTAACCGTAAAGTGGCACTTTTCCCAATTCAAGACAAGATTAGTTTCTTCACATCTCTGCAAAACTCGATCAAGGTTGCTCAAGAAATCATCAAAAGAATATAGCCATCATGCATCTTTGAAAGGTAGCAGGTGCATTACATAGACCAAAAGGCATACGTCTATAAGCAAAAGTACCAAAAGGGCAAGTAAAATAGTCTTTGATTGATCTTTGGTTGACACAGGTATTTGAGAGAAACCAGAATAACCATCTAGAAAGCAAAAATGTGTATGTTTGGATAATCTTTCTAGCATTTGATCGATAAAAGGTAAGGGGTAATGATCCTTTTTAGTTGCCTTATTTAATTTGCAGAAATCAATTACCATCCTATAACCTGTAATAATTCTTTGAGGAATCAGTTCATCTTTATCATAAGGAATGACAGTAATACCTCCCTTCTTAGCGACACAATGGATAGGACTTACCCACTGACTATCAGCAACGGGATAAATTATACCTGCCTCAAGGAGCTTTAGTATTGCCTTTCTTACCACTCCTTTCATTTTAGGATTCAGCCATCATTGATGATCACGAACTAGTTTAGCATCTTCTTCCAAATTTATTTTATGTTGACATAGAGTGGGACTAATGCCCTTAAGATCATCAAGAGTATACCCAATAGCAGCACAGTGCTTCTTCAGAGTTTTCAATAATCTCTCTTCCTCATGCTCTGAAAGGTTAGCACTAATAATAACATGATATATCTTTTTCTCATCAAGATAAGCATATTTAAGAGTATCAGGTAACAGTTTAAGCTCAAACACGGGATCACCCTTGGGTGGAGGAGGATCCCCTAGGATTTCAACATGCAAATTGTGTTTCAGAATAGGTTCATGTTTAAAGAATACTTCATCTATTTACCTTCTTTCATTCATAAACATGCCATTTTCATGGTCTAGCAAATATTGTTCTAAAGGATCACTAGGAGGTACGGCAATAGAAGAAAGACCAATAATTTCATACTTACTAGGTAATTCGTCTTCACGGTGTTGTCTACTAAATTTAGAGAAATTAAATTCATGAGTCATATCATCTAAACCGATAGTAACAACATCCCTTTTGCAATCTATGGTAGCATTAACAGTGTTTAAGAAGGGTCTACCAAATATAATGGGACAAAAGCTATCCTGTGGGGAACCAAGAACAAGAAAATCAGCAGGATATTTAGTTTTCCCACACAAGACTTCAACATCTCTAACAATTCTCATTGGTGAAATAGTATCTCTATTGGCAAGTTTAATTGTGACATCAATATCTTCTAACTCAACAGGTGCAATATCATGCATAATTTCTCTATATAGGCTAATAGGTATTGCACTAGCACTGGCACCCATATCACATAAGCCATGATAACAATGATCTCCTATTTTAACAGAAATAACAGGCATGCCTACCACATGTCTAGGTTTATCTTTAGCACAAGGTTTAGCAATTCTAGCAGTTTCATCATAGAATTAAATAACATGCCCATCAATATTATCAGACAAGAGATCTTTAACAATAGCAATATCAGGTTCAACTTTAACTTGCTCATGAGGTGTATAAGTTTTAATATTGCTTTTACGAACCACAGTTGAAGCTTTAGCATGATCCTTTATCCTAACAGGAAAAGGTGGTTTCTCAACATAAGAAGTAGGAACAATAGGATCATTATAAGTGACAATCTTTTCTTCAACTTTAATAGGTGCAGCTACTTTTACTTCTATGGGAGGATGATATTTAAACCACTTCTCCTTGGGGAGATCAACATAAGTAGCAAAAGATTCACAGAAAGAAGCTACTATCTCAGAGTCAAGTCCATATTTAGTGCTAAATTTACGGAAAACATCGGTATCCATAAAAGATTTAACACAATCAAAACTAGGTGTCATACCAGACTCCTTACCTTTGTCGAGGTCCCAATCTTCAGAGTTACGTTTAATTCTTTCCAGTAAATCCCATTTGAATTCAATAGTCTTCATCATAAAAGAGCCAGCACAAGAAGTATCAAGCATGGTGCGATTGCTATCAGAAAGTCGAGCATAATTTTTTTGAATAATCATTTCTCTTGAGAGCTCACGATTGGGGCATGAATATAACATTGATTTAAGCCTCCCCCAAGCTTGAGCGATACTTTCTCCTTCGCGAGGCTAAAAATTATATATATAATTGCGATCACGATGAACAAGATGCATAGGATAAAACTTCTGATGAAATTCCAATTCCAATCATTTGTAATTCCAAGACCCCATATCATCACATAGCCTATACCATGTCGATGCATCTCCCTTGAAAGATAAAGGGAAGACCTTCTTCTTAACAACATCTCCGGGTACACCTGCATGCTTAAATAATCCACAAACTTCATCCACATATATTAGATTCTCATCAGGATGTTTTGTTCCATCTCCTAAAAAGGGATTAGCTAGCCGTTTTTCTATCATACCCAAAGGAATTTCAAAGAAGACATTTTCATTTTCAGTAGGTTCAGTAGGTTGAGGAGTAACTCTTTGCTCTACTGGTCGGGGTGAAGATACCCCGAACAAGCCCCTCAGAGGATTACTTTCCATAGTAACAAGTGACAGTAAATTTCAGCACAATATATACATTTTTCCTTACCAAATTCCACATACCAAAGGCGCTTGACTCCCCGGCAACGGCGCCGGAAAAGATTCTTGATGACCCACAAGTATAGGGTATCTATCGTAGTCCTTTCGATAAGTAAGAGTGTCAAACCCAACGAGGAGCAGAAGGAAATGATAAGCGATTTCCAGCAAGGTATTCTCTGCAAGTACTGAAACAAGTGGTAATACATAGTTTTGTGATAGGATAATTTGTAACGAGCAACAAGTAACAAAAGTAAATAAGGTGCAGCAAGGTGGCCCGATCCTTTTTGTAGTAAAGGACAAGCCTGGACAAACTCTTATATAGAGAAAAGTGTTCCCGAAGACACATGGGAATATCATCAAGCTAGTTTTCTTCACACTCATATGATTCGCGTTCGGTTCTTTGATAATTTGGTATGTGGGTGGACCGGTGCTTGGGTACTATCCTTACTTGGACAAGCATCCCACTTATGATTAACCTCTATTGCAAGCATACGCAACTACAACAAAAGTATTAAGGTAAACCTAACCATAGCATGAAACATATGGATCCAAATCATCCCCTTACCAAGCAACGCGGAAACTAGGGTTTAAGCTTCTGTCACTCTAGCAACCCATCATCTACTTATTACTTCCCAATGCCTTCCTCTAGGCCCAAATAATGGTGAAGTGTCATGTAGTCGACGTTCACATAACACCACTAGAGGAGAGACAACATACATATCATCAAAATATCGAACGAATACCAAATTCACATGACTACTAATAGCAAGACTTCTCCCATGTCCTCAGGGACAAACGTAACTACTCACAAAGCATATTCATGTTCATAATCAGAGGGGTATTAATATTCATATAGGATCTGAACATATGGTCTTCCACCAAATAAACCAACTAGCATCAACTACAAGGAGTAATTAAAACTACTAGCAACCTACTAGCACCAATCCCGGACTTGGAGACAAGAATTGGATACAAGAGATGAACTAGGGTTTTGAGAGGAGATGGTGCTGATGAAGATGTTGATGGAGATTGCCCTCTCCCAATGAGAGGAGTGTTGGTGATGACGATGGCGATGATTTCCCCCTCCAGGAGGGAAATTTCCCCGGCAGAACAGCTCCGCCAGAGCCCTAGATTGGTTCCGCCAAGGTTCCGCCTCGTGGCAACGGAGTTTCATCCGAGAAGATGGCTTCTTATTTTTTTCCCATCGAAAGACTTCATATAGCAGAAGATGGCCACAAGAGGGCCACTAGGGGGCCCACGAGGTAGGGGGGCGCGCCCAGGGGGTAGGGCGCGCCCCCACCTTCGTTGGCAAGGTGTGCCCCCCTGGTGTATCTCTTCCGCTGAGTATTTTTTATATATTCTGAAAACATCTTCCGTGAAGTTTCAGGACTTTTGGAC
Organism: Triticum aestivum; assembly: GCF_018294505.1. Lineage (NCBI taxonomy): Eukaryota > Viridiplantae > Streptophyta > Magnoliopsida > Poales > Poaceae > Triticum > Triticum aestivum. The sequence goes on along the minus strand of NC_057809.1, from coordinate 224,254,022 downwards.
CTATGCAGAATAGGTCTCTAATATTTGCTCCTTTTCCAGCCCAGAATCCCAGCTGCCGGCATTATCCCTCTTCATGTAAACCTTGTAAAATAAGGGAGAATAGGCATAAGTATTGTAACATAATGTGTAATAACAACCCATAATGCAATAAATATCGATATAAAAGCATGATGCAAAATGGACGTATCAACGCTGGTAGCATTTTCAAACGAGGCATTCATCTCGTCCTTCAGCTTCATCCAGTCAAAGATCTAACCCATCAGGTCATCGAGCATAACATGCATGCGCCTGTGAGAGTCCTTGCCTGCCTGTGAGACATTTTCCCAGGCCACCGCGGTGTGGGAGGATATCTCTACTGCATTCGCGGTGCGGCGGGACATCTATTTTGCTTCCGCGGCACGGCTGGACCAGTATGCTGCATCGACGGTGTGGCGGGACCTCTGTGCTGCTTTGGCAGCGTGATGGGACCTCTATGCTGCTACGACTGCGCGGCGGGACATGTCGGCTACTTTCGCGGCGAGGGGACATCTCTCGTGCTTCCACTTCCATGCTCGCCTCTCCTTGGTAGTAATCTATCGACATGGAACTCACGCTGGCCATGGAAGACGCAAGGAAACGATGATGAATGACTTGTTTGTTTTTGTGGATGAGTTGAGGAGGAATGTGCAGTTATCTTGAGGTAGGTAGTATTTATAACCGAGTACTAATACGCTCCTAAGTGGGAAACCGTTTAGGTTTTGATCGGTGTGAACAGGTTTGCAATTAAATATAGCATGGTAGTAATTTGGAATGTGGCGAGACACAGGCTCAAAATTTATTGACGATTCTATATAAGTGCAGCACTATTCCAGGATGGCGTGACGTGGGCACGCGTTCTCAGCCACGTACGTGGAGTTTGCACCATAGGGTGCACCGCAATACGTGATGTCAGCACATGTCTTGTTCGAACAACCGTGCGTGCATGTTATTACCATCGCGCATGCTTATTTTAATTAGAATTTGTGCCCATCTAGCACACACATGTTGATTTGTTTGTTGTGGCTAATCACAAATAGTTCATCTGAGTGAAATGTATGTCGTCAATCGTAGACACGTTGATCTGGCTGACCGTTTCTGTTGTGTTGCCTAATCGCAAACAGTTCATCCGTCTGAAGTGTATGCCCTCAATCGCACACACCTTCATCTGGCTGCCCGTTTCTGTTGTTTCGCCTCATCACAAACAGTTAATCTGACTGAACTGTATGTCATATATCGCACATGCCTTCATTTGGCTGCCATTTATGTTCCTCTGCCTCATCACAAATAGTTCATTGAACTGAACCATATGCCCCACATCACACACGCAACTAAAATCTGAACCGTGTTTGATGTATCCGCCATCGCAAACATTTTGCATCTTTTTTGATGGATTTTTTACATCACCGTTTGTGATTAATGCATCACACACAGTTTTGTCGAAGGGTCTCTAATTGTAGTGTCGCATTAGCAGCATCCTGTAGTAGTGATTGAAGAACACATCATGGAGATTGATTGATTGATTGATTGATAGTATGTCTTATAATGAATGCCGTGTGTGAGCATGATTACAAGTATGATCTAGTGGAAGATGAACTATGGTGGTGATGGTGGCTATGGAGATGGAAATGGTGACAGCTAGGGTTGATGGAGATGGATGAGGAAGACTCTGTTCTGGCTTCGCTCATGGATGTTCTATTGACATTTTGGCCTTAACCCCTTTATAGAAGTTGTCCAAGTGGACGAGAGGCCTCTGTTTCCATGCCATACGACCGCTCATGCAAGTAATCATGGTCGCATGGAATGTCATCTTTTGCACTGTTTCTTTTGGTGCTTCTCCTCCTGATTTCTTCTATCTCCTCCTTCACTCATTTCCATGTTCTCACTTGATTTCTTCCATATTTGGCCCATTTCCTATAGAAACACAATAAAGACAGGATTTGTGGAATCCTTTGCATTCATTAGTCATTAGTGGTAAATATCTTGGTTTATTTGAAATATCTCGATTAAAACAAAGGGTGGAGGAGTGTAAAAATATCAGTCATCACTAGCCCTTCTCCTCTCATCCAACAGGCTCAGACCCTTGCCAAAAAGCAGAACATCGTTCTCGTCTCTGGTTCCAGGCATTGGACTGAATAGATCGAAGTTGCCTAGATGATCACAAGAAAGGCAGAACCCAGCAATATTTTCTTATTGAATGTCATAGATATTAGTAGTTCCTCTCCTTGTAGACTCAGTGAGAATAGACCTCCTCGGCGGCTTGGCCACATCAAGATTAACCCGAGCTTGCATATAACCTCCACCGTGGTCAAAGTGGATCGAAGTGGCCTCCATATCAATCTGTTTTGCAATCATCTTACTCCATGCTTCGGCCCACATATTGAAGGGGAGGTTCACAACTCTAGCCCAAAGCTAAAGTTTGCCAAACTTGAGTATTGACAGGCACATGCACTCATTGAAATACGATAGGATCACCACTTGTTTGATGAGTTTCCCTAGAGATCCCTCCCACACGCGGACCTGATCATGTTGCCTCATGAACTCCACAATTAATATGTTACCCCCCACAGTATGGAAGATCAGGCCCTTAGGGTTTCACCACACATGGTAGAGGGGATTGGATATGGTCTGGATCTGGAGTATGTTGCGATGCATGACCTTCCCCACCACCATCCATTTCTCTGGCGCCCCATCAACACGATCATCAAGCACCCCTAGAGGTATTGTGATGTCCCCGATTCAATCATACACTAATTATACACGCAAATGTGTACGATCAAGATCAGGGACTCACGAGAAGATATCACTGTCGGTGTCAAAACCGGCGGATCTCGGGTAGGGGGTCCCGAACTGTGCGTCTAGGCCGGATGGTAACAGGAGGCAAGGGACACAAAGTTTTACCCAGGTTCGGGCCCTCTTGATGGAGGTAAAACCCTACGTCCTGCTTGATTAATATTGAAGATATGGGTGTTACAAGAGTAGATCTACCATGAGATTAGAGAGGCTAAACCCTAGAAGCTAGCCTACAGTATGATTGTATGTTGTGATTGTTGTCCTACGGACTAAAGCCCTCCGGTTTATATAGACACCAGAGAGGGTTAGGGTTACACAAGGTCGGTTACAAAGGAGGAGATATCCATATACGTATTGCCTAGCTTGCCTTCCACGCCAAGTAGAGTCCCATCCGGACACGAGACGAAGTCTTCAATCTTGTATCTTCATAGTCTAACAGTCCGGACAATGGAGATAGTCCAGCTGTCCGGAGACCCCCTAATCCAGGACTCCCACAGTAGCCCCTGAACCAGGCTTCAATGACGATGAGTCCGGCGCGCAGTTGTCTTCGGCATTGCAAGGTGGGTTCCTTCTCCAAATTCTGTGTACCTGTCAAAATAATGGCTGGTTCCTTGTGATGGTTTGTATTTCTTGGCTTCCATGCCCAATAATGGCCACTTTCCACGTGTCGAGCGAATGTGAAGAGCCAGGGCATTTTCACATTTACCCCCCAGCTATGTAAATGAGCTGCCTATTTAAAAAGACGAGGATTTAGATCCAAATCACATCATCCTCCCTTGCCGAGTCTTCATCAGAGCGTACCCGACAGAGATCCATTCCACCATGGCCGGTCGATGCATCTCCTCCTCTTGCACCCCTAGCTCCAAGCCTGGAGATTGGGAGAGATGTTCCATCCCGCATAGCAAATTGGTGATGCTTCAGTCCAAGGGATTTCTTCCCCCAGCGTACCTGGTCCCAGTTCGAGCCGGGCTTGCCACCTATAATGGCGGAGAGCAAGCGGAGAGCCGTCCCAATCCCTCCAAGGGAGAGCGGGTGTGCCTTGTCCCTTATCTGGTAAGAGGGCTCGGATTCCCAATCCATCTGTTTCTCCGAGGGCTTCTAGAGTTCTATGGCCTCCAGCTGCACAACCTTACGCCTGCCTCCCTGCTGCACATCGCGGGATTCATAGCCCTTTGCGAGTTATTTTTGGGCTGCGAGGCTCATTTCGCTCTGTGGAAGAAGTTGTTCTGCCTTGTGCCCCGTTCTAAGAAGGGATTAATATATCAAGTGGGCGGAGCCGAAGTGTGGCATATCGCCGGGACCGGATACCTATCCGGGACCCCAAAGAAGACGTCTGAAGACTGGCCTTCAGAATGGTTTTATATAGAAGATGTCCCCCTTCCGGACCCTATTCGGATCGGCCTTCCAGAATTTGACAACGCCCCTTTGAAGAAGCGTCAGAGCTGGCGTCCACGGAGCCCCTTGGAGGAAGATGACCGGGACAATCTTTATCTGATGAGTCGGATAAGCTCTTTAGCTCGATCCTGATTGACCATGATCGAGGTCATGGCTATATGCATTATGCGGGGGGTGCAGCCGCTCCAGTATAGAGGCCACCCCATGTGGGATTTCAACGGGGAGGATGACGCCACCCACCACGACCGCAAAGGGCCGGGATCGACTGCTGATCTAATAAAGATCTTGTCCACTTTGTACAACGGAGAAGAGGAGGAATTCCTCCGTGTCAACCCGCAGGGCGGATTCTCCATGTACAATCCTCCGAGCTAGGTAAGCGGATATTTTTCTCGCCCATCCGTTTTGTATTCCCGTAGTTTAAGTATTCATTCTAGCGATTTCATCGCAGGAGCTGCGCCAGGCAGTAAAGGAGATAAAGAGCCCTCCCCATAGGAGGATCCGGACATATCCGTGGAGCTGATCGACGGGGTATTTTACCAAGGGAGTAATGACAATACGTTGGTGGCCATTACGGCCGATTACCCTGGGCTAGTTCCAGCCTCACAGGTGACTGAGACTGAAATCCTAGCACTTAAAAAGGGATCCGTCCTTGTGCTCTTTTTATTGCCGTATAACAGACGTGTTTTGCAGGGGAGGTCCTCGGGGCAGAAGGCCGAGCCCGTGGCAACTAGACAACAAGGGGCCGCTAGGCCAGGCAGGCTGAAAAGATCCACAGTCCGGATTGAGGCACCGGCGCAGCGGGATGGCGCGCCGTTTTTATTACAAGACATTATTTACAGAGGCATAGTAACGCCCATGCCTTCTTTTCAGGAAAAAGAGCGCTCGCCGGACTATACCCGGAGAGGCTACCAATCGCGCCTCCACAAGCTGGGCTCCAAGGCCAGACTCAGAGGTGGGAACGAGTACAAGGCGTGTGCCGGGTGCTCCTCCAATAGAGGATACAGATAGACTGTCCGCCACCCATTCCGAGGTGGAAAGTGCCATGAACCACAAGCGTCACCGGACTGTTCTTCGTGACGCTTGTTTCTCCCCAGAGGCATTGGATGCCTTCAACTCGGGAGACACGCACATCCGTGCCGCTCAAGATGGTCTAGCCAGAGCCACAGAGCAGTATGTAAAAGATATACGGGTGAGAAAATTTGATGATTATATATATCAGTAGCCCCTGAGACTTGAAACAGTTAGGATAACTGATTTAAGGATCATTTGTTATGTAGGTTCTTACAGAAAAGAATACTCAACTGTCCCAGGAGCTGGAAGAGTGCAAAGCCCAACTTCAGGCCGCACTGTCCGCCGCAGGGGAGCCCAAAGAGACCCCCGCTGGTAACATATTCGTCAAATGATAAGTATCATGTTAGAGTGCGGCTTTATATGCAAATTTGACAAAAAAATTGCAGATGACGCTGGAGTGAATCTGGATAAGCAACAGCTCAAACGCCAGCTGAAGGCTGGTAGAGCGTGCTTACAAGGGTGAGGCAGGAGAAGAATGATCTCCAAGATGCCAACACCAAGCTGGGCGTGGAACTGAAAGATGTTTGAGCCCAAATGTCAGACTCTGTTAAGGAGAATCGACGGCTTCGGCGTGGCATATTTAGTAAGTGCTTGAATGAACTTAAAAAGAGTTCGGCGGGGAAGCTGGCTGACAGAGTTATGTCTGTAGGTATCTTAACAGGTCGTCTTGTTGAGGAGATGCCTAGTTCGACGGGTGATCTTCTTCCTGAGCTCGCACAGTTGCACGAACTAGTTCGGCAGGTGATGCAAGGCATTGCCCAAGCCTTGTGGCCGTCCGTCTCCCTACCCAAAGGCCTTGGCGAGCTTGCAGAAAAGTTGAAGGGAGCACGGTGGCGCTTCCGATTATGGAAGATATCGGCCTGCCGTCAGGGCGCCAGGGAAGCTTTGGCGATGGTGAAGACACTGTACACGAAGGCTGACCCGATCCACATGGCCGAAGTCGGACCTGTGGGGCCTGATGGCAAGGAGATCCCTGTAAATTTAGTGTACGGCCAAGTAGAATTGGTCGCAAAGTATTCCCAACAGGACTGTAGACTAGACAGCCTATTGGATGGCATTGAAGAGGAATTCAACCAGTCAAATTGACTATGTAATTGTAAAGTGACATATATGATGCCTTCTAGCTGGATTGTAGATCATTTGTTGTGGCGGACCTTTTCGCTTCAACCTCAGGACCCGACAGTCCGAAGTGTATCCGAATACCCTCTCAGTTATATAAGAACCGGGGCATGCGTGGAGACTAGGCGTAGGGGTCATTAGTGCTTTATCAGACAAGTGCCCAACTAGTTATGTTATATTACATGGGTAGTAAGAAACATCTTCCAGAGAGAATAGTTCCGTTAAGGGTTCCTTTCCCTGGGTAGGCATGCCCTAAAGTGCATGTCCGGACTGCGACAAGAAGCGCAGTAAAAACATCTGGGGGCAGATATGGTTAATAAATAAAATTCATCTTTTGTTCACCGACTGAATATTCTCTTAAGAATGCTAGCTTTCGGCTTCACCCAGTCTGAGGTACACGTCCGGCTGACCCGGCGGTAACAATCGCAGAGGTGCTCCCCTTATGCCCTAGCCGAATTAACAGGAACATAGGGCATAAATACGAGAGCCAGGCAACCCAGCTTAGCCAAAACTTAAGTCATATCAATGCATATAATGGTGAAAAAAGGTACATGCGGAAGTATAACACATGTGTTGGGCGTGATGCCCAGGTAAATAATTTAAGCTTCTATGAAAGAAGCCCCCAGGTGTAGATAGTGCGGCTAGCACCTCTGTAGTGTACAAGTGAGGCACAAGGTGACCCTTGAAGGCCTAGAGGAATAAAAGAAAGAAAGGGAAACAAGACAGACGATGCATATGCAGAAAATGGATAAAGGGAAGGGACTAACATAAAGTCCAGTGCTAGGCATAGAGTCTTCGGAGCCTAGCTGCGTTGCATGGGTTCGGCTCGAGTCGACTAGTCGATGCATCCCGCAGTCGGTACGCTCCACCGGTCAGAACTTGGTCGATGATGAAGGGACCTTCCCATTTGGGCTCTAGCTTGTTCTTTTTCTTATCCGGCAGCCGGAGAACTAGTTCGCCAACGTTATAAGTTTTGGCTCGTACTTCTCTTCTTTGGTATCTGCGGGCCTGTTGCTGGTAAAATGCGGAACGGGCTTTGGCTACGTCGCGCTCTTCCTCCAAGGTGTCCATACTGTCCTGCTAATCGAGCTCGGCTTCTCTTTCTTCATACATGCGCACTCGAGGTGAGTCATGAATTATGTCACAGGGCAGGACTGCCTCTGCGCCGTACACCATAAAAATGGTGTGGATCCGGTACTACAATTCGGCGTGGTCCGCAGCCCCCAGAGTACAGAGTCGAGCTCCTCTACCCAGTGTGTGCCAGACTCTGTTAAGGAGCGCACTAGTCTGGGTTTGATGCCGCTCACTATAAGACAATTTGCTCGTTTGACTTGACCGTTGGTTTGTGGATGGTAGACTGAAGCATAATCAAGCTTGATGCCCATTTTGCTGCACCAGAGTTTTACCTCATCGGCCGTGAAGTTCGTGCCGTTGTCAGTGATGATGTTGTGGGGGACGCTGTAGCGATGTACAACCCCGGATATGAAATCTATCATCGGTCCGGATTTGGCTATTTTAACCGGTTTGGCCTCTATCCATTTGGTGAATTTATCCACCATGACCAATAAGTATTTTTCTTGTGGGTTCCACCTTTAAGGGGTCCAACCATGTCAAGCCCCCAGACCGCAAAGGGCCATGTAATGGGGATTGTTCGGAGGGCGGCGGGTGGCATATGGCTTTGATTTGCAAAGAGCTGGCAACCGACGCAACACTGGACTAAGTCCTGTGCGTCTGCCCGGGCCGTTGGCCAATAGAATCCTGTACGGAAGGCCATGCTCACGAGAGCCCGGGCTGTGGCATGATGACCGCCGAGTCCGGCATGAATTTCTGCCAAAAGGTTCCGTCCTTCCTCTTCGGAGATGCACCGTTGAAGAACTCCGGTAGCGCTTTTTTTGTACAATTCTCCCTCGTGGACCCTGTAGGCCTTTGATCGCCGCACTATGCAGCGTGCCTCATTTTGGTCCTCCGGGAGTTCCTGTCTAGTTAAGTAGGCTAGGAATGGTTCTGTCCACGGGGCAATAATAGCCATTATTTCGTGGGCCGATTGTGTTATTTCGGTGGCGGAGCCTCCGATTGTGTCAGAGAGTTCGGTATCGGGTATCTTGGCCAGGTCTGGACTGTTGTTACCGGTGTCCCCTTCCCATGCTACAGATGGCTTGAAAAGCCTTTCCAGAAAAATGTTGGGAGGGACCGCGTCGCATTTTGCGCCAATGCGGGCAAGGATATCCGCCGCCTGATTGTTTTCCCGAGCCACATGGTGAAATTCGAGCCCCTCGAACCGGGCTGACATTTTTAGGACGGCATTGCGATAAGCGGCCATTTTTGGATCCTTGGCATCAAAGTCTCCATTTATTTGGGATATTGCAAGGTTTGAATCCCCGCGCACCTCTAGGCGTTGAATGCCCATGGATACTGCCATCCGAAGACCATGTAGAAGGGCCTCGTATTCGGCTGCATTGTTGGAGTCCGTATACATTATCTGCAGTACGTATTGAACTGTGTCTCCTGTTGGGGACGTCAAAACGACGCCGGCCCCTAGACCAGTCAACATTTTGGAGCCGTCGAAGTGCATGATCCAGTTTGAATATGTGTCGTACTCTTTAGGGAGTTCGGCTTCCGTCCATTCAGCGACGAAGTCAGCCAAAACTTACGATTTAATAGCTCACCGTGGCTTGTAAGTTATGTCGAACGGGAGGAGCTCAATGGTCCATTTGGCAATCTGACCCATCGCGTCGCGGTTGTTTATAATATTGTCAAGTGGTACTTCCGAGGCTACCGTTATCGAACACTCTTGAAAGTAGTGCCGCAGCTTCCTGGATGCCATAAATACCGTGTACGCTATCTTTTGATAATGCGGGTACCGAGATTTGCATGGAGTAAGGACAGTGGACACATAGTAAACCGGCTTTTGAATGGGAAATTTGTGTCCGTCCACTTCTCGCTCGACGACAAGCACTGCGCTTACCACTTGATGAGTTGTCGCAATGTATAATAGCATTGGTTCGCCAATGTTTGGCGCGGCCAGGACTGGGTTTGTTGCCAACATGGCTTTTATTTCGTTGAGTCTGGCCGTGGCGGCGTCCGTCCACTCGAAGTGTTCGGTACGTCGGAGGAGGCGATAAAGGGATAATGCCTTTTCTCCCAAGCGGGAGATAAAGCGGCTTAGAGCCGCCACGCATCCAGTTAGTTTCTGTATTTGTTTGAGGTCTGTTGGGGTAGCCAACTGTGACAACGCTCGGATTTTGGACGGATTAGCTTCAATACCTCTACTGGAGACAATGAATCCCAGGAGCTTTCCTGCTGGTACGCCGAAGACGCATTTTTCCGGATTGAGCTTGATGTCATATGTTCGGAGGTTGTCGAACGTGAGCCTCAAGTCGTCTACTAGAGTTTCGACATGCTTGGTTTTAATGACCACGTCATCCATGTATGCCTCCACTATTTTGCCGATCTGGTTTGCTAGGCATGTCTGAATCATGCGCTGATATATTGCACCGGCGTTTTTAGCCCGAAGGGCATTGTGTTGAAGCAGAATGGGCCGTATGGTGTGATGAATGCCGTTGCAGCTTGGTCTGGCTCTGCCATTTTGATTTGGTGGTAGCCAGAGTATGCGTCGAGGAAACACAATGAATCGTGTCCTGTGGTAGCATCAATGATTTGTTTGATGTGGGGGAGGGGGAAGGGATCCTTTGGGCAGGCTTTGTTAAGGTCCTTAAAATCGACGCACAAGCGCCAGGATTTGTCCTTCTTTGGTACCATCACCAAGTTTGCTAGCCAGTCTGGATGTTTTATGTCTCTGATGAATCCAGCCTCCAATAGCTTGGCTAGTTCCTGTCCCATGGCTTGTCTTTTAGGCTCGGAGAAACGTCGAAGAGCCTGCTTGACTGGCTTGAACCCTTTTATGATATTTAGGCTGTGTTCAGCCAGCCTGCGTGGGATTCCTGGCATGTCTAAAGGGTGCCAGGCAAAAATATCCCAGTTCTCGCGTAGGAACTCTTGCAGTGCAGCGTCAACATCAGGGTTTAACTGTGCCCCGATGGAAGCTGTTTTTGTAGGGTCCGTTGGATGGACTTGGAATTTGACTATTTCATCCGCCGGCTTAAAGGAGGTGGACTTGGATCTTTTATCGAGTATCACGTCGTCCCTATTTACCATGGAGAACAGCGCAGTTAGTTCTTCGGCCGCTAGGGCTTCGGGTAGTGCCTCAAGGGCTAGTGCAGCTGTCTTATTTTCGGCGCGGAGTGCTATTTCCGGATCACTAACAAGAGTGATGATTCCGTTGGGCCCGGGCATTTTGAGCTTCATGTACCCGTAATGGGGTATGGCTTGGAAGATTGTGAACGCCTCCCGCCCTAATAGAGCATGGTATCCGCTGTTGAACGGGGCCACATGGAATGTAATTTCTTCGGACCTGTAATTATCCGGCGTGCTGAATACCACGTCTAGTGTGATTTTTCCGGCGCAGCATGCTTCCCGAATGGGGATGATTCCTCTAAAGGTTGTGCTGCTTTGCTTAATGCGGCTCCGGTCTATTTCCATCTTTTGAATAGTTTCCTCGTAGATGAGGTTTAATCTGCTACCGCCGTCCATGAGTACCTTGGTGAGTCGAAAGCCGTCCACGATTGGACTGAGGACCAGTGCGGCTGGTACTCGGGCTGTTCGGGATTTAGGTTCGTCACTAGCATTGAAGGTAATAGCCGTGTCGCTCCAAGGATTTATTTCTGCTATGTGGCAGATTTCGGACATGCTGCGGAGTGTTCGCTTCCGTCTTTTATTTGACGCAAAGGTCTCGAAGACCGTTAAGACCGTACTGTTGTCCTCGGGGTGGTGCTCTTTGGTTTTTGGGAGGAGTAGATCCTCACCACTTTTGGCCACCTGCCGGAGTATCCAGCATGCTCTAAGGCTGTGCATTGGTATCGCATCCATTGTACTATGAATTTTGCAGGGTCCGTTGAGCCATCCCTCCAGTACGGTTCCTTGCCCCGTAGAGGGATTTTGCTTTTTGGTAGTTAACCCAGGTGTATTGTGATAATGCACTCTTTTATTTCGGACTAGGTTTGTATTCAGGGCCGGATTATCCCAAAATTTTATTTCGGTTTTCTAGGCGCTTTCCATAGCACAGTACTTTCGTACTATGGACACCAAGTCGGCAAAGCGTGTAATTTCGCGACGACTTATGGCGTTGAGGATTCCCTTGTCCGTGCAATTATTGTAGAAGAGTGAAATTGCGTCTTCCTCGCGGCAGTCCTTTATCCTGTTCTTGACCAGGAGGAATCTGGCCCAGTAATGGTGTACTGTCTCTGCTGGCTCTTGCCTAATTTGGGATAGATCGCATACGTTTGGGTGGGTGGATGGAATTAAATCCGAATCCTCACCCAATCTGAGGCTCAGTGGCCAAGGAGTTTTCGAACTCGAAAGTTTGGATTCCTGGATGTTTTCCGGTAAATCTGGCCCACTGCCTGATTCTAGGTTCAGGCTTTGAGTGACATCCTCCCCTCCGCGGGTATCCGGCTTGGAGGGATCGGGAATCCGGACGTAGCTAGTCCTTAAGATAGATGAAGTTTTGCCGCATTGTTCTTCCACCACTGCAACGTGATGGGTGACCTGGGGGGAGTTAATTTCTCTTAGATCAGGTTTAGGACCAATCTGATCATAGTCTGTAGCGACTCCCAGGGCGGCGATACGATCCAAGAGCTCGTTCAGGGAAGACAGCTCCATTGGATCTAACTGCTCGGCGAGTTCCGAGTTGATCTGAAGATTGCTTTCGATGACCCGAGAAGTCATCGTCGGCGCAGCGGCCGAACAGGCGGTCATAAGAAAACCACCTAGCCGGAGAGTTTGGCCGATAGCCAGAGCTCCCTCAGTGATAGTGCCGTCTTTAAAGACGGGACGAGACATCCTTCCTCGTGACGACGACAAAGCAGAACTCTCAATGAAAGCACCAATGTCGGTATCAAAACCGACGGATCTCGGGTAGGGGGTCCCGAACTGTGTGTCTAGGCCGGATGGTAACAGGAGGCAAGGGACACGAAGTTTTACCCAGGTTCGGGCCCTCTTGATGTAGGTAAAACCCTACGTCCTGCTTGATTAATATTGAAGATATGGGTGTTACAAGAGTAGATCTACCACGAGATCAGAGAGGCTAAACCCTAGAAGCTAGCCTACGGTATGATTGTATGTTGTGATTGTTGTCCTACGGACTAAAGCCCTCCGGTTTATATAGACACCGGAGAGGGTTAGGGTTACACAAGGTCGGTTACAAAGGAGGAGATATCCCTATACGTATTGCCTAGTTTGCCTTCCATGCCAAGTAGAGTCCCATCCGGACACAAGACGAAGTCTTCAATCTTGTATCTTCATAGTCTAACAGTCCGGCCAATGGAGATAGTCCGGTTGTCCGGAGACCTCCTAATCCAGGACTCCCACAATCACAACACAACTCTACAAATAAAATAAGTCATACAAGCATCATATTACAAGCCAGGGGCCTCGAGGGCTCGAATACAAGAGCTCGATCATAGATGAGTCAATGGAAGCAACAATATCTGAGTACAGACATAAGTAAACAAGTTGCCATAAGATGGCTAGCACAAACTAGGATACATATCGAAAGAGGCGCATGCCTCCTGCCTGGGATCCTCCTAAACTACTCCTAGTCATTGTCAGCGGCATGCATGTAGTTGTAGGCACCTCCAGTGTAGTAGGAGTCATCGTCGACGGTGGCGTCTGGCTCCTGGACTCCAACGTCTGGTCGCATCAACCGGTATAGAAAAGGGAAAAGGGGGAGCAAAGCAACCTTGAGTACTCATCCAAAGTACTCGCAAGCAAGGAGCTATAGTACATATGCATCGGGATCAATGAAAGGGGTTGTATATGTGGACTGAACTACAGAATGCCAGAATAAGAGGGGGATAGCTAGTCCTATCGAAGACTATGCTTCCGGCAGCCTTCATCTTGAAGTAGGAGAAGGTGGTAGATGGTAAGTTAACCAAGTATCATCGCATAGCATAATCCTACCCGGCGATCCTCCCCTCATCTCCCTGTGAGAGAGTGATCACCGGGTTGTATTTGGCACTTGAAAGGGTGTATTTTATTAAGTATATGGTTCTAGTTGTCATAAGGTCAAGCTACAACTCCGGGTTGTCCTTTTACCGAGGGACACGACTATTTGAATAGATAAAGTTCCCTGTAGGGGTGCACCACATTTCCCAACACGCTCGATCCCCTTTGGCCTAATACACTTTCCTGGGTCATGCCTGTCGGATTTCGGGTTCCGACAGACCCTTGAGGTTCGAACACTGGGGTGCGCCCGGAGATCTCCCCCCTACCGATATATGTCCAATCTCCTCACGTGATCTAAGCTGGAAACAACGAACGACACAAGGGACACGAGGTTTATACTGGTTCGGGCCACCGTTGTGGTGTAATACCCTACTCCAGTGTGTGGTGTGGTGGATTGCCTCAGGGGCTGATGATGAACAGTACAAGGGAAGAACAGCCTAGCTAGAGGTGTTCTTGAGCTGGTGTGATGAACTGCTTGGGTGAGTTCAGTCGCCTCTCTCTCACTCTGCTAGAGCTCTACCAGATCTCTTGATCTCTGCCTTCTGTCCGATCTCTCGATGTCATCCCCCTACTCTGTGGTGGCTAGCTCTATTTATGGAGGCCCTGGGCCTCTCCCCAAATAATGAGTGGGAAGGGCGCCAACAATTGGCCATTTTGAAGGGGAACATCTAGTACAAGTTATCCTGACTGAAGGTGGTCTTCGGCTGCCAAAAGCACTGGTGATGACGCCGTCTTGGGCTTCACGGTGACCTCCGTCCTCCCGCTCTGCTGGTCTTGGTCTCGTTGCACCGGAATGGTAACTTTTGCCTGATGCCTTGGCCTGTGCTTGCCCCCTTTGCACCAAAGGGGAAACAAGGACACTGCGCAGGATGGCGCCCGCCTGGTCTTGATCGTCATGGCTGGCGTCACGGGCTCCTCGTGAGGTACCCCTGCCTTGATCTCTCCGCCTCCTCGCGAGCCTGCCTGATGAAGCTGCCTCTAAGGAAGCTTCTGGTCGCCCGCCCCGCAAGGCTTGGCCCCTCGCGAGGGTCTCGAGCTTGAGTTGATGAAGATGGGCCACGATGGGCCCCCACTTGAGCCATGACGCAGGCCGCAGGCAGGCAAGTCTGGGGACCCCCGTTCCCAGAACGCCGACAGTAGCCCCCGGGCCCAAGGCACGCCCGGGCTTGGCCTAGCAAGGAAGCAAAGGGGCGAGCGCGAAGCGCCGCAGGCCCCAACAGCCTACGGCCTTGGGCGCCGCGTGGCGATTTATTGGACGTGGGCGTCTGCGCTTCCCCACGACGCCTCGGCAACTGTCCATCTGACAAAAGAGGTGCCTGGGCCAGACTTACCTGCCTTGTTCTCGTTCGCCTCGCCCTAGATCCCATTTCTCGCTCTCCTCCTTCTTGCTCTTGAAATCCTCCAGATCTGTCTCAATCCTTCTCATCCGGCATGCCATGGCGCCTCGCAAGTTCCCGACCGAGGCCTGGTACTCGCTGGCCCTGGATTCCCCAAACTTGTCGGAGAAGAACCTCGCCCTTACACGCCTGATGACGGTGGCGTAGGGCAGCAAGGGGGCGACTATGCTCAAGGACGGCTCTGACCAGCCTGAAGGCAAGGGGAGCACCTTCTATCCGCTCTTTGTGAGCGCCATCGTCACTAGTCTGGTGCCTCCTTTCTCTGAGTTCTTCTTTGTTTTTCTTCGCCAGTACAACTTGCAGGCTCTACATCTCCACCCCAACTATGTTCTTCTCTTGGCGATTTTTGCTTACTACTGTGTGGCTCACGTCGGTGTAAAGCCCTCGGTGGCCTTGTTGCGTCACTATTTTTCCCTCCGGGTTTCTGGTGGCCATATCTCCGCATGTGCGAGCTTCATCGCATACTCCAATTCCAATGCTATCTCGAAGCCTGGGAAGACGATCGAAGGCTTCCGGAGCAAGTGGGTCATGGTGGACGTCGGGTGCATCCACCCCCGTCTGGTGTTGCCTACGGGGCAGCCCAAGAGTGTCGACGCGTGGTCCCGCGTGGAGCTCGTCGACCCCCGTGCGAAGGCGGTGCTGAAGAGGATGAACGCGGACTTGAGGCCAAGCAACTTGGAGGCGGCGAAGCTGACTGGGGCCACGCTCCTGAGGGAGTTCTTGGAGCATCGGGTGGCTCCACTTCAGGAGCACTCGCTCTCGTTGTGGAGGCTTGGGGAAGCGGACGCCGCCTTGTGCCTAAGCTTTGAGGCCCTGACCGACGAGAATCTGGTCGCGGCCCTCCATTCCTTGGTAGATGGAGACATGGTGAAGCCGGTGGGCGCCCCCGTCCCCCTGTTCCTTCATGACGACTGGGAGCAGGTGGTGACCACCATGCCCACCTTCAATGGTGAGGGGCTGGTGCCCGCGGAAGCTCCCGAGGATCTTGCGGCGCTGGCGATGGTGGACGTGTCCTCCGGCAGCTCCAGCGGGAGTGAGGGCAAAGAACAGGCGGAGGAGGAAGAGTCTAACTCTGAGGTGACTGGCGAGGAGTCGGGGGAGTCCTTCCCTCGGCGCAGGTCTCGGGCCCTCCACTCCATGCCGGATGACGACGATGCCGGCGCCAGGCGAGGAGGGGAGGACCCTCCCTTGGTCACAAGGAAGGGCAGGTCGGGGCTGGTTCCCCCAGGGTCCGCTCCGGTCCCTGGGCGGTCTGAGGCCAGCCCCGGCCCTCCCGATGTGCCTTCTGCTTCCGGGCCTCCCGAGGCTGACCCGAGCTGCAGGCTCTCGGGCTTCAAGTTCGGCCGGAGGTTGCTTGAGTCCGCGAGCGATGACCAGTAAGTGCTCGATTCATGCTTTGCTTGGTTTCTACCGCCGAGGCTTGACATCCATATTCTTTTGTCAGGCCGGCGGCTGCGGCGAAGAGGTTGAGAGGGGCTTCTGCGACCCTTCTTGGGGCGAGTCCATCTGCCGGGGCGGTGCCTTCGTCCGCCGGGGAGGAAGACGGCGCGGCTCGCGCCTCCCTTGCCCGGTCATCCTCGCGAGGCCGATTGGGACGCCTCGGCGAGGAGTCAGCCCCCGTGGCCCCGCTGGCCCTAGAGTCGACTGCGCTCGATGCTGCAGCCGGGGCAGCCAAGGCCCAGGGGGTTCCTTCCTACCAAGCCGTGATCATGCTGCCGTCCTCTTTGCCCGCTCCACCGGTTCCCGCTTCTTCTGTTCCCTCTGCCGCCGTCCTGGACCAGGTCACCAGCAAACTGAGCCAGCTGCGGGAGGATCTTTTGAGCGCGGACCCTCACCTAGCGGCCAGGCGCCTAGAACTAGCTTCTGGCTGGGCCCGTTCCGCTGCCTCCGTCCGAACAGCGCTGAGCCAGGCCGTGGCGGCCTCCGATGGGGAGAAGCAGGCCGCCAACCAAGCCAAGGCCGCTCGCGACGCTGCCCTGGGCGACGTTGCGGCTGCCAAGGCTTGGTTGGCGGCCTGCTTCTCCCCATCGGAGGCCGCCACGGCCTGGCTCAGCGTTGTTCGGACGGAGGCAGCGGAACGGGCCCAACCAGAAGCTAGCAAGGCCTGCATGACGAGCTCTCCAAGGAGGTCCACGGCCGCCAAGAGAAAGAGAAGGAGATGAATGCTCGGGAGGCTGCCATCAAGGAGCGGGACATCAAGCTTGATGACCGCCACGGCCGATTGGAGACGCTGGAGCGGTCTCTGCAGGCGAAGAGGACTGAGCTAGACGCCAAGGCGAAGGTCCTAGCGGAGGATCGGGTGGCCTTCGCGAAGATGGAGAAGAAGGCTCGTGCCGCGCTGAAGACGCTTTATGAGAGCGGCTTGGAGGAGCCGTTGGCCGGTGCGGAGGATGGCCCCGCCAAGCTTCTTCCCTTCCTGGTCCATGCGCTTGAAGATGTCGTAGACGGCCTTGGCCCCATGGCCGAGGCTGAGGCACGTGCCCTATCTTCTGCGGCGCTGACGCATGTCCTCAGCCACGTCTACCTGCGCAACCCCAACGTCGACTTCGACAGCCTGCTGGAACCCGTGAGCGGCGACCTTGCCGCCACTGCCGCTGAGGCCGTGGAAGGCCGAGCCGAAGCTTTGCTGGGGAGGTTCCGCGCCTTCAGCATCTTGCCTGGGCGCGGTGCCGCCAGCTCTGCGGCCCCAGGAGGCGGAGTCGCCCAGCGTGACTCCACCACAGGCGGCGGCGCCACTGGAGAGTGATCCCTTCGCGGCTTCTATCATGTTTTTATTCCTGCAACATGCACCATGCCTCGCGGAGGTGTTTAAACTTGTGTTTGGCGTCGTAAAACAATCTATGGCTTGTAATATTTGCTTTGGATTTCCTAGATTTTGCATTTTTCTCTCCTACTTGCTCGCGCTCTACGTTGGCAGGGCCCAGCCCCGCGCATACCTCACCCAGCGTTAGCCCCGACCGGAAACCAGGACGGGACTAAGGAGTGAGGGGCTACGTTGAAAGTTAGGCTCCTGAGTCGCGATGCTCAGGAGTCCCCTTTGACGTGCAGGCGACAAGTAGGAAAGGGGGGAACAAGGGGTGGATTCGTCGTTCTGTGTCGGCAGGGCCCGGCCCCGCGCATACCTCACCCAGCGTTAGCCCCGACCGGAAACCAGCATGAGACTAAGGAGTGAGGGGCTATGGGGCAAGTTAGGCTCCTGAGTCGCGATGCTCAGGAGTCCCCCTTGACGTTCAAATGGGTTCCCATACCTTGGCTCCGCTCGGGGATGGGCACGTGACGACCAGGTCCGAGGGACCTGGCTGGGTGGCGTCCGCTCGGGCGTAGCCCCCGTGTCCAGCCCCCTCGCGCGGCGCTCCCGAGGGGAGGCGTTGCGATGGTGCCAGACACTGAGCTCTGGGCTCCCTGAGGTTGGTATGGCCGTAGGCCGCCCTCAGTTGTTTATCAGCAGCACGGAGCATAGTGCTTCCGTATGTGTACGGGCATAGCCGCTCCTCGGCAGTGTCGTCAGCCAGCGTGGAGCATGGTGCTTCCACTGGTACGTGGGAGGGGGCTCCCCTCCGGGAGGAGCCCTCGGGGCATGTACAGCCCCGCCCTGACATGTGGCCGGGACGGTAGGGCTAGGAGAGGTGTATCTGGGCACTCGTGAGCCAGCGTGGGACTCACGAGGCCCTACCTCGAGGCGGGTTGCACCTGGCTCTGGGCCTTTATCAATGGTGTGTTCCTGCAGGGTGGTTAGAATGCAAATGCTCTACGTCCTCAGGTCCCAGCCCTCGAGCGAGCTCAGCCGCCGCTGGTATGACAGGTCGCTATGCCGTGGGTCAAGGCCAGGGGGTGAGGGCTGGAGAGCCAGTAGGAGCCCATGAGTCGTGATGCTCAGTTACCCCCCTTTTAACGTGCAAGCGCTTTGCATGAAAGCGGATAAGTCCGCGATAAGCAGCAGGTGACAATTAAGCACGAAAGAGCAAATTCATTTTAAGTAGACGCGGGAAAAGCAAACGCCGCTGGGCCAGGCCCGAGCAGCTCGGGGATGATGCAGCCCGAGGGGCGCCCCCAACAAGGTAAGTAAAGAGCATAAGCAAAACGGATACATGCCGCAGGGACGGACCCACGCGACCTGGGAATGATGCGGCCCTGTGGGCGCTCCCAGCTAAAAACAGAACTTAGAAAGATGTCACCTGGTGCCGTTGAAGACGAAGTGATGTTGAAGAAATGGGCGATGCGTGATGATGACGTCGACCCTCACGAGCCCCCAGGCCCGGGAGCCTCGAGAGGCTTCGGAGGCGCAGGTGGGTTTCCGAGGGCCATCTCCATCTCTGCCAGGACCGCACAATGCCTGACATCCTGGGCCTCCAGAATGCTCCTCACCAGGCGCTGATGAGCGGCGACCGCGTTCGGCAGGCCAAAAGGCATGCGAATGTAGCTGTGAGGTGGACCCTCGCAACTACCCACGCGCGAAGGCCAGAGGCACTCCTGAGACGCAGCTCAGTTGAGCCCTGGCACATCGATGCAGATGCGCAGCCCACCATCCTCGCCTGGATGTGGGGCCATGGTGGGCAAGCGGTGGCTGCCGCGCATGACTCTCGACTCCTGTAGCTCCTGGGTGCTTCTTGCGATGAACTCCTGAGGGTTTGGTCTTCCTTGCCTTGTATCTTCCTGAGGGAAACATGCCTGGAAGCACCCCTCCAAGTGGTTCCCGAGCGCCTCCCTCGCGACCTTGGCAAGGTCGGTGGCTCTCCAAGAAAGAGCCCCCGAGCCCTGCCTGAGGAGGGCGCCGGGCGCGCCTTCCTATGCGAGAGAGGGTGGCGCTCCCTGATTGGGCGCAGATCCTGACGCAACACCTCCGGAGGCGCCTGCCTCCTTATGGCTTGGGCCAGGCGAAACCTTCTTCTTCTTAAGGGTCGCCTCGGTAAGTTTTCCGTTTCTGTGGTCTGGGTCTTCGATTGCTGCGGCTTGGAACGCACGCTCAAGTGAACACACTGCGTCCCTTTCTTCATAGGGTACGGTGATGACTAACCGCTTCCTGGCATCTTGAGGACATTGTATCCATGATGAGTCACTACCATGAACTTGGCCAGGGCTGGGTACCCGAGGATGGCGTTGTATGGCAGACGGATGTGGGCGACGTCAAAGTCGATGAGCTCGGTGCGGTAGTTGTTGCGCTGCCCGAAGGTGACTGGAAGGCGAACCTGCCCTATTGGAACAGTGGAACCATCAGTGACTCCTGAGAAGGGATTGGTTGGCTGAAGCTGATCGTACGGCACTTGGAGATTGTCGAACGTCTCGACGGACAGGACGTTGAGTCCTGCTCCGCCGTCAATGAGGGTCCTGGTGACCTGCACGTTGCTGATGACCGGGGAGCAAAGCATCGGGAGGACTCCGATCGTTGCCGCGCACTTGAGCTGATCCGCTAAGCAGAACATGATAGCGCACGCAGATCACCTAAGAGGGCGCGTGGCCTCAAGCCTGGGGAGGAATGCATTCACCTCGCGAGCAAACTGCTTGAAGATGCGCTATGAGGCTGGGGCCTGCGCGCCACCCAAGATGCAAGCGATCGCGCGCGGCTCCTGGAAGCCCCAGCCCCCTCATCTTGATGTTGGCCTTCGTTCCTTCTTGGCAGTGGCGCAGAGGAGGAAGGCCTGCATTGCCGTGCGGGCGATCCTCATGAGGCTGATCTCTCCAGCCTCC